>NC_079192.1:417541781-417694281 GCF_029499605.1 Hyla sarda
GTGCAGTATAGCTCTCCCTCATTAGGTGCAGTATAGCTCTTCCACATTAGGTGCAGTATAGCTCTTCCACATTAGGTGCAGTATAGCTCCCCCACATTAGGTGCAGTATAGCTCTCCCTCATTAGGTGCAGTATAGCTCTCCCACATTAGGTGCAGTATAGCTCTCCCACATTAGGTTGGCAGTATAGCTCTCCCTCATTAGGTGCAGTATAGCTCTCCCTCATTAGGTGCAGTATAGCTCTTCCACATTAGGTGCAGTATAGCTCTCCCACATTAGGTGCAGTATAGCTCCCCACATTAGGTGCAGTATAGCTCCCCACATTAGGTTGGCAGTATAGCTCTCCCTCATTAGGTGCAGTATAGTTCTCCCACATTAGGTGCAGTATAGCTCTCCCACATTAGGTGCAGTATAGCTCTCCCACATTAGGTGCAGTATAGCTCTCCCACATTAGGTGCAGTATAGTTCTCCCACATTAGGTTGGCAGTATAGCTCTCCCTCATTAGGTGCAGTATAGCTCTCCCACATTAGGTGCAGTATAGCTCTCCCACATTAGGTGCAGTATAGCTCCCCACATTAGGTGCAGTATAGTTCTCCCACATTAGGTGCAGTATAGCTCTCCCACATTAGGTGCAGTATAGCTCTCCCACATTAGGTGCAGTATAGCTCCCCACATTAGGTGCAGTATAGCTCTCCCACATTAGGTGCAGTATAGTTCTCCCACATTAGGTGCAGTATAGCTCCCCACATTAGGTGCAGTATAGTTCTCCCACATTAGGTGCAGTATAGCTCTCCCACATTAGGTGCAGTGTAGTTCTCCCACATTAGGTGCAGTGTAGTTCTCCCACATTAGGTGCAGTGTAGTTCTCCCACATTAGGTGCAGTGTAGTTCTCCCACATTAGGTGCAGTGTAGTTCTCCCACATTAGGTGCAGTATAGCTCTTCCACATTAGGTGCAGTATAGTTCTCCCCACATTAGGTGCAGTATAGTTCTCCCACATTAGGTGCAGTATAGTTCTCCCACATTAGGTGCAGTATAGTTCTCCCACATTAGGTGCAGTATAGTTCTCCCACATTAGGTGCAGTATAGTTCTCCCACATTAGGTGCAGTATAGCTCTCCCACATTAGGTGCAGTATAGTTCTCCCACATTAGGTGCAGTATAGCTCTCCCACATTAGGTGCAGTGTAGTTCTCCCACATTAGGTGCAGTGTAGTTCTCCCACATTAGGTGCAGTGTAGTTCTCCCACATTAGGTGCAGTGTAGTTCTCCCACATTAGGTGCAGTATAGCTCTTCCACATTAGGTGCAGTATAGTTCTCCCACATTAGGTGCAGTATAGTTCTCCCACATTAGGTGCAGTATAGTTCTCCCACATTAGGTGCAGTATAGTTCCCCCACATTAGGTGCAGTATAGTTCCCCCACATTAGGTGCAGTATAGTTCTCCCACATTAGGTGCAGTATAGTTCTCCCACATTAGGTGCAGTATAGTTCCCCCACATTAGGTGCAGTATAGCTCTCCCACATTAGGTGCAGTATAGTTCCCCCACATTAGGTGCAGTATAGCTCTCCCACATTAGGTGCAGTATAGCTCTCCCACATTAGGTGCAGTATAGTTCTCCCACATTAGGTGCAGTATAGTTCTCCCACATTAGGTGCAGTGTAGTTCTCCCACATTAGGTGCAGTATAGCTCTCCCACATTAGGTGCAGTGTAGCTCTCCCTCATTAGGTGCAGTATAGCTCTCCCCACATTAGGTGCAGTATAGCTCTCCCACATTAGGTGCAGTATAGCTCTCCCCACATTAGGTGCAGTATAGCTCTCCCCACATTAGGTGCAGTATAGCTCTCCCACATTAGGTGCAGTGTAGCTCTCCCCACATTAGGTGCAGTATAGCTCCCCACATTAGGTGCAGTATAGCTCCCCACATTAGGTGCAGTATAGCTCTCCCCACATTAGGTGCAGTATAGCTCTCCCCACATTAGGTGCAGTATAGCTCTCCCCACATTAGGTGCAGTATAGCTCTCCCCACATTAGGTGCAGTATAGCTCTCCCACATTAGGTGCAGTATAGCTCTCCCTCATTAGGTGCAGTATAGCTCTCCCACATTAGGTGCAGTATAGCTCTCCCACATTAGGTGCAGTATAGCTCTCCCCACATTAGGTGCAGTATAGCTCTCCCCACATTAGGTGCAGTATAGCTCTCCCCACATTAGGTGCAGTATAGCTCTCCCACATTAGGTGCAGTATAGCTCTCCCTCATTAGGTGCAGTATAGCTCTCCCACATTAGGTGCAGTATAGTTCTCCCACATTAGGTGCAGTATAGTTCTCCCACATTAGGTGCAGTATAGTTCTCCCACATTAGGTGCAGTATAGCTCTCCCTCATTAGGTGCAGTATAGTTCCCCCACTGACATACAGCCTTCAGCCAAATACAGTGTATGGCTGGAGGCTGTATGCCTGTGTACTGCCCCACTTCAGTGCTCCGTCCACCGCTCCTCCGGTCAGGGGTCACAATCTACTGCTAATGCCTACAGGCCATAGCAGTAGGGACCGGTGGTTGGAACACTGAAGGTGACGTGCATACAGGTAACTTGCCATGCGCATGCGCGTCCTCCTCCTCGCTGCTCTGCTGTTGCTATGGGCGCACGCACGGGACGTCGGTGACGTCCCTGCGTGCGCTACTTCCCGGCGGCCCCTGCGTTTTTTAAAGTTAACGCGAGGCCGCAGAATGCTACCCGGGGCATCCTTGTGTCCTTAAAAGATCTTTCGGGACACAGGGATGTCCTGAATGGGCTGATGGCGAACTATGGCCGTGTGCCCACAGAGGGGGGGCTCGGCGTGCCACCTGTAGCACGCGTGCCATAGGTTCGCCATCACTGCCCTAGACTATACCCCAAAAATAATTCAGATCACAGACTAGTCCCTTAAATTAATCCGAACCTGTTCACGGCCCTCTAGAAATAATCAGACCCCAGATCATACCCAAAAAAAAAACACACCCCTAAAATGACTCATACCCTAAATCAGACTACTTAGCATTAACCAGACCATACTTGAAAAAAATTCTGACCAGTCCCCTAAAATAAATCTGACCCCAGACCAGACTGCCTAGAATTAATCTGACCCCAGACCATACTTAAAAAAATTCAGACTAGTCCCCCAAAAATAATTCAGACCACAGACCAGTCCCCTAATCTGAATCAGACCCCAGATGAGACCTCCTAGAATTAATTAAACCCCAGACCATACCCCCAAAAATAGACCACACCCCTGAAATAACGCAAACCCCAGACCAGAATCCCTAGAATTAGACCCCAGACCGTACCCCAAAAATGGACCACACCCCTAAAATTGGCCACTACAATTAATCAAACTACAGACCAGATATAAAAAAAGACAAATGTACTTATTGCCCCCAGGTTCCCATCCTGTGTTCTGGACCCGTGTAGTAGCCCTGGAAAGATCAGGTTTGGGGGTCTTTCAGGAGCAGAACACCTTCCCCCCCCCCCCCCCCCCCCATATATCAGCTTTAATTACATGCTTGTCCAAATTGATGCCCCTATCTGACATTCCCTTTATTACTTTCAGGTTTGGCCCTATATGCCGTCTTGTAACAATGACTGCGTGCGGCAGTGGTACGCTCCAAAATGTCCTCCGTCTCCCTCTCCTCCTCCGCCAGGTAAGTACAGACCAGCAGCCTTGTATACATCTGTATATACACATCCATCTATTAGTAACACGTGATGTTAAATCCGTAGATCTGTCCAGACAGGTGAAGATGTGGCCGATTGCGGCCGCTGCGATGATAATGGCCTTTGCCATCACTGTAATCCTCTTGTGCCTTCAAGGTAAGAACCACATTTTTTAGGGGTTTTGGGTTCCTGGAGGTCATCCCTTTTTAGTTTCTGGGAAAGCTGGGTGATGACCAGTCTTAAAAGGGGTACTCCGCCCCTAGACATCTTATCCCCTATCCAAATGGATAGAGGGGGTAAAATGTTTGACTGCAGGGGTCCTGCTGCTGGGACCCCACATAATCTCTGCAGCACCCAGCATTCTAAACAGTATGTTTGGAACTCTGGGTTCACGTGGCGGGAGATGTGACATCAGGCCACACCCTGTTGTGAAGTCACACCATGCCCCCTCCATTCATGGCTATGGGAGGGGGCGTGACCTCACGTCTCCCTCTGCGGTAACCGAAGTCTAATCATACTGTTTAGAATGCCGATGCTGCACGGAGATCATGGGGGGGGGGGGTCCCAGCAGCAGGACCTCTGCCGCTGCCCTGGATAGGGGGTAAGATGTCTAGGGGCGGAGAACCCCTTAAGTCCAGTAGGGCCCATCACCCAGCTTCCCCAGTCCCCTGATTGTTGAATCTCCTTAGTTATATTTAATAATGATTATTCAGTTCCTCCAACACTTGCGCTATTTTAGAGATAATTAAGCAGATTCCCCCTCCCCGCGCGACTCATCTCGTCTTCTGCATCGGTGGTGGGTGTTTGGTGACTCACAGCTGCGAGGTGTCGCAGAATTGTCGAGATTTTTTTTTTTATAGGAATTCTCACTGACTTTGTGCCTTTTTGTTTTCTTTCTTTTTTTATCTTATAGCTTGTATCATCCAGTCAGGTAAGTGAAGCGTTAATAACAGAGATGAATGCAGTGCCAACATATACCGTAATGCTGTACATGGATTAAAATCGCTCTCGGGGGTCTGTACTTACAAGGATTTATAAAGTTGTTCAAATGTTATTTGTTCTATAAAAGGCCACGGACCTTTAGTCTGTGGTCAGGTGACCAAAAGGAAAAGATGGTGTCTTGTTGAAGGGATTTTCTGAGATCACAATATTGATGGCCTCAGGATTGGTCATCAATATTAGGCTGAAAGGGGGGCGAGCAGAGGGTGGGCCACCCCATTGATCTTAGTCCAGTATTTCCCAAGCAGTGTGCCTCAAGCTGTTGCAAAACTCCAACTCTCAGCATGCCCGGACAGCTGTTGGATCCCCCCTTTAAAACATAATAATACCCCAGATAAGGCCCCCTAACTTAATTTAAACCACAAACCAGACCAGTAAAAGAATTCAGATCCCAGAAAAGATTCATAAAATGTAATCAGAACTTATAATTTTTTAGACCCCCAGATCAGAACCCTAAACCTAATCAGACCTCAGACCAGAACCCTAAAGCCAATCAGACCCCAGACCAAAACCCTAAACCTAATCAGACCTCAGACCAGAACCCTAAAGCCAATCAGACCCCAGACCAAAACCCTAAACCTAATCAGACCTCAGACCAGAACCCTAAACCTAATCAGACCCCAGACCAGAGATTCATACAATTAATCAGACCCCAGACCAGAACCCTAAACCTAATCCGACCCCAGACCAAAACCCTAAACCTAATCTGACCCCAGACCAGAACCTTAAACCTAATCTGACCCCAGACCAGAACCCTAAACCTTATCGGACCCCAGACAAGAACCCTAGACCTAATCAGACCCCAGACCAGATCTGTACATTGAATCAGACCCCAGACCAGATCTGTACATTGAATCAGACCCCAGACCAGATCTGTACATTGAATCAGACCCCAGACCAGATCTGTACATTGAATCAGACCCCAGACCAGATCTGTACATTGAATCAGACCCCAGACCAGATCTGTACATTGAATCAGACCCCAGACCAGATCTGTACATTGAATCAGACCCCAGACCAGATCTGTACATTGAATCAGACCCCAGACCAGATCTGTACATTGAATCAGACCCCAGACCAGATCTGTACATTGAATCAGATCCCAGACCAGATCTGTACAATTAATCAGACCCCAGACCAGAGATTCGTACAATTAACCAGACCCCAACTAAAAGTCCAGAGTCCATCAAGTTTAACCTAAAACCCTGCTGTGTTGATACAGAGGAAGGCAAAAAAAAAAACATGAGGCTGATGCCAAATGTCCCATGACAGAGGAAAAATTCCTTCCCGACTCCAATATGGTGATCAGAATAAAGCCTCCAGTTTCAATATATATGTATATTTTGGTACTTTTCATACAAATAGATCATCTATATATTTTTTACAGTAAGGCTGGGTTCACATCACGTTTTTACCAATATGGGACCTCACACGGCTGGGGGGAGCTAAAACCGTGAAACGCTGACTCCGGTCGGCTCATTTTTGCCCCATATGCGGTTTTCCCACCGCACCTATAACCATAGTCGACCATGGTTTGAGGTCCGGTGGAAAACCGCATACGGGGCAAAAAATGAGCCGACCGGAGTCAGCGTTTCACTCTGGTCGGCTCATTTTTTGCCCCGTATGCGGTTTTCCACCGGACCTCAAACCGTGGTCGACTATGGTTATAGGTGCGGTGGGAAAACCGCATATGGGGCAAAAATGAGCCGACCGGAGTCAGCGTTTCACTCTGGTCGGCTCATTGAAATTAATTACATACGGGTGGCATACGGCAGGGATACGAGAGCGCAAGGTTTTAGCTCTCCCCCCCGCCCCAGCCGTATGCGGTCCCGTATTGATAAAAACATGATGTGAACCCAGCCTAAGCTGGAAAGTGAGGCAGTCAGTTTACTGCCATTAAGAGGTGACAATTATAGTTTTTAAATTATTTTTTTTTTCTTTTCCTCTTCCCTCTAGACCCTAAACTTCCAATTCACCCGCGCCCCTTCAAGCCCCAGTTGGTGCAACAGAAGGTGTGGCTGGTGTACTCTGCCGACCACAAACATTACGTGGATGTTGTCATTAGGCTGGCAGATTTCCTGCGGGCGTCATGGGGCTTAGAAGTTGTGCTGGATCTACACCATAGCCTGGACATTAGTAAAAAAGGTCCCATGGACTGGCTGGTCTATCAAAAAGAGCAAATCGATGAGACGAATGGGATCATTCTTATTCTGTGTTCCAAAGGGGCACAAGCAAAGTGGAGGGCCAAGCAGATGGGCCAGGAAGCACAGTCAGCGTCGGGTGATGACATTGGGTCTGAGAATTGGGACCTTTTCACCATGGCACTACATCTCTTCTGCACAGACTTCCAGAGGAGCAGTCCTTACGGTCGCTATGTGGTGGCCTATTTCAGCGAACTCAGTGACGTTGGAGATATCCCTTCTCCATTTGAAATGTGCTCTCAGTGCGTTCTGACTGAAAACTTACAAGATCTCTTATTCCGCATTCAGAGAATAGAGCGCCATCAGCCCAATGTACAGTATAATGTTGACGTAGAGGGAACAAGCTACCGGCATCTGGTGAAGGCCGTTGAGCGGTGCCGGACTTGGCAGGAAACTCATTCGGATTCCCCAGTGGAAGTCAAAGAAGATGAGTCTGTAGAGGAGCAAAAGGAAGTTGAAGAGGAGGATAGACCTGAGCTCACTCGTAGAAACTACCCTCAGATCCGCCAACCCGAGGCTTCAGTCTCTAAGATGAATCCAATAGTCATTGAGCCAGATCCAATTAGATCACTTAACCCTTCTCTCGCCAATGGACCGTCGAGTTTTTGTGTGGTGCCGCTCCTCAGTGTGGAACATTCAGCGGTAAACATCCAACAGCCGTCTCTTAATACAGAATACAGAGCCTCCTATAGGCAGCAGCCATTCCTAACCCAGGTAGACGAGTCTCTCCCAATTTATAATGAACATTTACATCAGATAGACCTGTCTATACCAAGCGACCAAGGCGTTCAGTCAGAGGAGTTAAGGGAAGCCCAAATAAGGTTATTCTCCCAAAGCATCTTGGGAGATCAACATATAAACCCTGACATGGCCATCTATGATGCTGATGCATCACCCAGTTCAGAAGATCCAAATGTGGCTCAATTGGTTGGACTAAAAGAGCCTCTTCTGGTGGTCAGTGACCAGTCTGTACCAAGTGACCAAGGTGCCCGGCCTGTGGACTTGATTGAAGCCCAGAAGCTGCTTTTCTACCAGAGCAGTTTAGAAGATGGAACCACCAGCGCGGTCTTTGATGACGAGTCTTTATATGGCTCAGCCTATTGTTTGGGTGAGGAAGATGAATCTGTCTATGAACCTATGGGTCTATCTATACCTCATGGCCAAGACATCCGGCCTGAGGACTTGGTGGAAGTTCAGAAAAAGTTTTTCTTGCAGACCTTTTTAGATGATCAGAACTTACCACCTGACCTGTTCTTTGATGCCGAGTCACCAAATTGTCCTTTGATGATGAATGCCGACATACCTCAGCTAACATTCAGTGAACCGGGACTTCAGATTGAGACCTCAAGACCCAATGGTCAAGGCTTCCAGCCTGTGGGTCTGAGGGAAGCCCTGAAAAACTGGTTCCCACACAGTATCCTAGGAGATCCAAGAAGAACCCCTGAGATGGATGCTCTTGCGGATGAGATTAACATCTATGAGGATAGTAATGGCCCAGAGTTGGCAGTCATGGGTCAGAAAAATAACAGAAAGTACTACTCAGTGGATCTGGGATATGGATCCTTGAAACAATGATCTGCAAGGGCTACTAGAGGAATGGATAAAGATCTTATAGATGTGCCTAAGGGGTACTCCGTCCCTAAACGTCTCATCCCCTATCCAAAAGGATAGTCACTGGGAACCCTGCGATCTCCATGCTGGCTCCCTAGCGTTATGAACGCTGGGTTCGGGCGACTGTGATCTTGATGTCATGCCACACCCCTCCATTCATGTCTATGGGAGGGGGCATGACATGAGTGGAGGGGGCGTGGCATGACCTCACTATCACAGTCGCCCGAACCCAGCGTTCAGAACATAATTTTTAGAATGCCAGGGAGCCAGCACAGAGATTACGGGGGTCCCAGTGGCCGGACCCCCACGATCAGACATCGCATCCCCTTTCCTTTGGATAGGGGATAAGATGTCTAGGGACAGAGACCCTCTTTAAATACGGTGCCAAACACAGGCCATGTCTTGTCCATCTCAAACACAAAGCTCTGCAGTGCAGTCACCAATATGGTCTACCGTCCATATGTGCAGTGATAAAATCACAATGGCAGAACTGTGAATGCAGCTTTGGCTGTGACTGGAGTACACAAGATCAGAACGTGGAGTTGAACGCTATATAATGCTATAACTCATTTCCCTGTAATAAGGAACATCACTGTGATAACTAAGCGGTGCCCCTTGTGACTGGGCAGAGGTACTGCACCCACCTCTTTATATCGGATGTGCCTTTATCCTGAATGAGACAAATCAATGTAAATTTCCTATTGTAAAATAATTATTTATTTGAAATCGAGGATGTTGTTTGATATATATTTTTCTATTTGATTGGGGAACAATAAACCCTGCGTCAGGATGGTTCCTAGCAGATAACAGTCCATCACAGAAGCACTCTCTGTTTATGTTTTGTTGCCTATATCATGCACACTCACCTTCTTCAGTCCTACAGTGCCATCTGTTTTATTCCAGCACAGCTGCATCCATGTGTTTCATTTGTGTAACTGGGTCATGTGATTGCTAGTCTAACCCACAGAAAATGACAGTGCTTAATGTGTCAGAGGAATTGGTCTGTCCTGGGTCAGCTGACTTCCTGTGAACTACAGAATGACCTAATCAGATCGCTTCTAATAGCTCCCAGACTCCTCCCCTCCTGCTCTATCTGTATACTGCTGCTATCACTATGGGATCAGGATATTGAGTAGTTATATTCCCCCCCCTCCAGCTCTATCTGTATACTGCTGCTATCTCTATGGGATCAGGATATTGAGTAGTTATACTCCCCCCCTCCAGCTCTATCTGTATACTGCTGCTATCTCTATGAGCTCAGGATATAAAGTAGTCAACCCCCCCCTCCAGCTCTATCTCTATCATAGTTATATACCTCCCCTCCAGCTCTATCTGTATACTGCTGCTATCTCTTTGGAATCAGGTTTATAGTAGTTATAATCCTCCCGTCCAGCTCTTTCTGTATACCACCACTGCTCTCTCTATGGGATCAGGATATATAGTAGTCACACCTCCCATGAGACTGTGTCCATGTTGCATTCTCCTCAGTGTAATATTTCTCAAAAAAATACACTTTTTGAATAAGGAAATGCGTCAAAACTGCACATAATGTGAACTGACCCCAAGCCACTTACGAGTCTAATCCGTTCACCTGGGTAAACTCCAGCATCAGAAGCCTAATTAGATGACTAGGTGCAGTGTTAAGACTCTGCCCCCTTTCTCTGCAAAGCCAGAGGATTCGTGGGAAATGTAGGGTAGGCATTTGGAAATCATATCTGTTATGAAATAGAATCAGTATGGATGAAAACTCATGCCTGCCACATCGGCTAAAACAGGTAAGCACAATGTATACACAAGAACCTCCTATATTATTTTCTAAGAATAGGCTATGCTGCACTATATGAGCAGAACAAAATAATTCCCAGAGCGCTTCTTTAATCGGATAATTTCGGAGACTAATAATCCATCATGAAACAAAATTCCCTGTGCTGGATTATCAATTTATATCCGTCCCTCAAGATGACTCTGAGACCCCCCATCCCTGTGTACGTGTGTATATTTTTCTACTTTTGGCTCCGACCCTACAGTAAAGCTCCCAAAAACACAGATTAAGGATGTTCTGTCATTTCACAGTCAGATACTTTTTAATACTTTACATTTGCCGATTGTGGATTATTGGGGTGTAAATTTGTGGATTAATGGAATTTTGATAATTTCTGTAATCTGGATAGTTAAAGGGGAACTCCACTGCCTCAGCGTTCGGAACTAGAGATGAGCGAATTTACAGTAAATTTGATTCGTCACGAACTTCTCGGCTCGGCAGTTGATGACTTTTCCTGCATAAATGAGTTCAGCTTTCAGGTGCTCCCGTGGGCTGGAAAAGGTGGATACAGTCCTAGGAGACTCTTTCCTAGGAATGTATCCGCCTTTTCCAGCCCATCGGAGCACCGGAAAGCTGAACTAATTTATGCAGGAAAAGTCATCAACTGCCGAGCCGAGAAGTTCGTGACGAATCAAATTTACTGTAAATTCGCTTATCTCTATTCGGAACATTTTGTTCCGAACACTAAGTGTGGGCGCTGGGGCTTGTGACGTCACATCACGCCCCCTCGTGATGTTACAGCCACGCCCCCTCAATGCAAGTCTATGGGAGGGGGCGTGACGGATGTCACGCCCCCTCCCATAGACTTGCATTGAGGGGACGTGGCCTTGACGTCACAAGCCCCGGCGCCCGCACTCAGCGTTCGGGAACAAAATGTTCTGAACGCTGAGGCAGTGGAGTTCCCCTTTAATTTGTCTCCTGTTGATTGGTTTTATTTGTCTGTTAATCCAGTAAATGACGGAGGCTTCGGCTGCAGTTGTGTCATCATTTCTTAATAATCACCCAAGGCGCCGCGGACAGGTTAATAACATTTATTTCAGTTATTACAGCCACAGGGCGAGCGGACGACACCTCCCAGACGTCTGTACGGAGAATCTCTACGATTCAGTCCACAATGTCATTTCCATTCAAATTCCAAAAAGATTGAGACCATATCTGAATATATAGAAAACATCCGGGCCACTTATCTCCATCATGTATCCTTTTTCATAGATGTTGGACCTGATACAGAGCTCCAAACCCTCTGCAGAGACATAAAGGACAGTAATATGGCTGCCTGCATCCACCAGCAGGGGGAGCCCACTGCATACAGACATATACAGCCCATACGGACCTCCATGATAAGGACTAGAAGGCTTCGGTTTTTATATAGGAATCATTTACAAATCTGTATAACTTTAATATAATATATACAATAATATTACAAGAATATAATTCTGCCACCTATGTACAAGAATATAAGTGTTATAATACTGCTCCAATGCACTTGAATGTACTCCAAAGTATATACTTACAATAATACTACCGCCTATGTACAAGAATATAACTACTTAAATACTAAAAGCATAAAGTATTATAGTAGTTATATTCTTGTATATAGGGAGCAGTATTATAGTAGTTATATTCTTGTATATAGGAGCAGTATTATAGTAGTTATATTCTTGTATATAGGAGCAGTATTATAGTAGTTATATTCTTGTATATAGGAGCAGTATTATAGTAGTTATATTCTTGTATATATGAGCAGTATTATAGTAGTTATATTTTTGTATATAGGGGGCAGTAGTCTAGTAGTTAAATACTTATACTTAGGAGGCAGTATTATAGTAACTGGTTAGGCTCTCTGCAATGGTGGATTCTGAGCCCTTACCTTCACTGCTATAATATAATATATGATAATACATAAATCGTACATCTTTGGGACATTTTGGTGGTGAATCGTACAGAATCTCGTTTACAAACACTGATCCGCCCACTGTTATAAAACACTTTTGAGACAAAAAAATACTCTTTTTTTAGGAAAGGAATCACATGCATTGTTCATTATCTCTCCCATAACTGTCACCCAATGACGCCGCCGCTGCTCATAGGTGCAGTACTCGTCCCGCGGGTTTGGTGGTGGCCATTTTGTCCTTGCGTTGTGCATTGTTGAGTATGAGAACCTGAGGTACAGCCCTTGGTGTGGCGTTGCCCTGGTTGGTCGTTGATCTCCTGAGTACCTTGTTGCATTTACGATCAGTTCACATGAGTGTGAGAGAGAGCGCAATGTCTCTAGAAGAACAGCCCTTAGCAGAATTATTATTTGGATAACGATGACATCATGATGACATCACACCGGAGGCATTTGGTCACTGCGACTTGGCGACTGCAGGAACAGTTCTAGGAAATGCTTCTTGTGACGGCTTCGATGAAAAAAACCGCCAAAACCGCTTCATGTAGTTGACATTTCCTAGGACTGCTACTTAGGGCGGTCAAAATCGCGATTTTTTTTTTTGCTGTGGGTTTTTAGGTGCAGTAATGGTGCTGATCCATTACCCTGGGCCCAATGTACAAAACCAATACAGACAGGAAACAATCAGCGTAGACAATATATAGATGTGTTTCCCATGGTAACCAGTCAGATTACAGCCTTGTTCACACACCGTAAAAAAATAAATAAAAGTCCGTAAATCGTTACAAGAAAACAGCTGCAAAATAAGATACGACAGTTTATTTACAGTGTGTGAACATGGCCTTAGGCTAGAAAATGTAAACAGTGACCTTGGTAGCTATAGACTGATTGGTTGCTAAGGACTCATGGCAACCAGTCAGAAATCATCTTATCACGTTGTAGTACGAAAACGAAAGCATAGATCTCATTGGTTGACACGGAACCAATCGGATATCAACTTCCATCTCGTTGGTTGCTATGGAGTCTTAGCAACCAGTTTAATGTTACCTTGTAGTACAGGCCACAAAAATGAAAGCAGTGACCTCATTGGTTTCTACAGGCTCCTAGCAACCAATCGGATATCTGCTTGTATCTATGTAGTTCTAGCTAGAAAATGAAAGTAGTGATCTTGTTGGTTGCTACGGGCCCGTAGCAACCAATTAGACATCAGCTTATAGCTTTGTTGTACTGGTTAGAAAATGAAAGCAGTGATCTCATTGGTTGCTATGAATATATATAGTAACCAAGGAAAAATCTCTGTGTATCTTAGTGTTTCCCAACCAGGGTGCCTCCAGCTGTTGCAAAACTACAACTCCCAGCATGCCCGGACAGCCTTTGGCTGTCCGGGCATGCTGGGAGTTGTAGTTTTACAACAGCTGGAGGCACCCTGGTTGGGGACAATTGAACGAAGTAGTGCAGTAGTGTTCTTAATGGTAGGCCTTCGGCCATCTTTATAATTTACCCATCAGTAGTTATACAGGTTTTACATGGAAACCATCAGCAAGCTGCTGTTTGCAGATCTATTATTCTTATCTTGGCCTGTTGACGTTAAAAATGGCCTGTAAGTCACTTAATCTCTTGGGGCCGCGTTTCCCAACCAGGGCGCCTCCAGCTGTTGCAAAACTACAACTCAACCAGAATGCCCCGGATAGTCTCCAACAATTAGGAGAGGGGAAAACCCCCAATGGAGGAAACCTTTAGGGAAACCATGGCTGGAGGATTGTCCTTCCCTTGGGCGTAGAGCAGTGTTTACCAACCATGCTGGGTGTTGTAGTTTTGCAACAGCTGGAGGCACACTGTTTGGGAATTTACGCAAAACGGTATTACAATAATATATAACACCTGTCTCTAACCTGCTTGTTGATGGTTTCCAGGTAGCACAACTTTTTTCGCTATACAGATTTAAAAAAAATTACAAAAAAAGTGACAAAGATTACTACAAGTAAGTAGAATTTTCGGATCACTTTAGACAATTACCGCCATGGCGATCCCAGCATCTGGTAATAATACCACAAATGCAGTCAAATTCCTTTAATCCGGCATCAACAGCACCCGACAGATCAGCGCACCCCAACCTGTTCCATGACTACAACTCCCAGCATATCCTGACAGACGAAGGCTACCATAGGCCGTCAGGGCATGCTGAGAGTTGTAGTTTTGCAACAGTAGGAGAGATTGAGGTTAGGGAACTCACTGATAGATGATGGATTATCTGATCCTCTGGATTATCGGAAATGGATAGAAAATAATATCATCTAATACTAGAACCCGCGCCGGATTATGTGACTCTGTTATCATATGCCAGGTTAAAGGAATTTTGCAAATATACAATGAAAATGTAATATTACAGACATTATAAAAAAAAACATGAAAATAAAAATGATAAAAATCTGCAAAAAATCGAAACTAAAAAATAAACGTAAAAAATACATTTTATCCAGTTTAAAAAAACAAAAAAAAATTTTTTTCCTGGGGAAACCAAAGACTCCTAAGTCTAAAATATTTCCGGAGGCCAGGGCAAGGAGAGATACGGAATAAGGCAGCGCTAGTCTCAGGGCTCAGTAATAATGGCGGCCTGTGGTCTGCGCACGCGGTGACGGAGCAGGAAGGGAAGCAGAGAGACTTCATTTTTTCCTGCATTTGGTACTATATATATATATATATATATATATATATATATATAAATTTTAAACACATTTCACTTTGACATTAAATATATTTCTTTAAGATAAATTCTATACAAAAAAATGATATTTTCTATAATAACCTGTAGGGGCGCTGTTGTTTAGATGCCTAGGCTCACACGACACCTGCAGGTCGATTTGAGTACTTGAGTATATATATATATATATATATATATATTTACTATTAGTAATAATAATGTTATTATTATTATTTATATATATATAATTTTTTTAAATAAAGATTATTTTTTTTCTTAGATTAGAAGTTCACCTTTTAAATACATATTTTTGCTCAACAAAGGAGAATGCACCATGTATACAGTTAGTACTAAGGATCACATCGGCGCATGCATTACTTGTCAAAAAAGGTTAAGTCCACCCATTACATTTATTTATTTTTACAAGAAATGTTTTTGATATTTTCTGTACGGGTCTCCTATGGCCAACCAATACTTTCATTATACTAGAGGTAGCAATGGCGCCGATTATGGTCATTACACCCTTCTGTCATTTGGCATAGCTGACACCTTGTGTCCTTTAAGGGGGGGGGGGGCTGGGAGTCGCTTTCATTGTCTTGGCACTATGGGGGCTACTCACCGGGTGCCTTACATTGTGCTGGTGATGGGTTCCCTCTAAACCACCAATTATAACCTATAACAGGATCTTACATTGCGAAATCACAACATCTACAAACCAATTAGCTTTTAGACACCACTGATATGCATCAACATGTCCCCCCCCCCCCCCCCACAAATGTGAAGACATTGGTTTGACCCTTCTGCCCCCCCCCCCCATTTAGATACCAGGACCCACCATATTTCACTAGATTTCCATACATTATATCTGTTTCCATATGAAGACCCTTGAGGTGTTGTGAGATCGTCTTGGAGACATTGGCAGTGTTGGCAGGAGTAGAAGAGAAAGGTCCACTGAAGAACGAGGATGGAGGAGGGGTTGGTATATTCCGATCAATCACCCACGATGGGGAAGCTCAGTTCTGTGAGGTCACAGCCAGCGTGTTGACATAAGCGTGGGGCCCCATGTCGTTTTCCGACACGCAGTGGCTGAACTGTCCCGGAGGGCGGTCCGCGTGGTCAGGACCGGGAGATTTTAGGAGACAGCAGAGTTCCAGGACCTCCAGCCAGCGACAGGCCAAGAAGAAGACGTTCTTTAACATAAACACAGACATGGGTTGGTTGGCCGGACCCAACAGCAAGAAGCAACGGACCGCCAAAAGGGGGGCGTCCACCAAGGTGCTGAAGAGGAGACGAAGGAAGAGGCGACAACAACCAGCAGGGGCCGCCGAGTCCAACTCTGACAACCAGAGGACGGGGGACGCCAAGGCCACAAAGTAGACCACCAATAGGGGGTACCGGATTAGAGGGGTTAGCGGTAACTTTCCATCTAGCATGGGCTCCAGGAGGGCATAGCTGTCAAGCAGGTCCAGGCAGGAGGCGATGAAGTACCCGCTGGCTCTTTGGTGTGGCCATCCTCGTGGGTCAACACTGAGCGAGCGCACCAGAGACCACAGGAGAGGGACAGAGAGAGCAACAGTGAGCCTGAAACCTGTGCTGCCCAGTGGGACTCCAGCTTCAATCTGATCCACTATTGGGGTGCAGAGTATGAGAGTCACCTTTGGGGTGAAGGCTATAGCATATATCAGCCAGGCCAGATGACTATATGCAAAGTGGCCCTTTTTTGGCCGCTGAACCTGTCCATATCCGGAGGAACTGAGTGACCCCTGATAGTCTCTCCGACCCCTGCTGTTCTTGGAGTAGAAGATCCCCCATCCGGCAACCACAACCAGGTCAGTGGCTATCCAGGAGCACCAGTACAGGTCAGTGCCAGCGATCAAGTAGAGGTCAAGCAAAGCCCCCTGAGCCAGCAGCAGCAGAATGGACAGCACCTTATAGCAGCCCTGCAGAGCACAGCCGGGGCCCCCTCGTGGCAACCTTCCAGGGCCCCCATGTGGGAACTCCCCCGCCGTCATCCCCAATGTGGAGGAGGTGGAAGAGGGGGCCAAGGAGGGGGGGCACGAGGGGGCCACGGGTAGTGGCGAGAGTGGAGAGGGCAGGATGTCGAGGGTTAGGGGCTACAGAGTGGAGAAAAATGACAAAATAAACCAGATTATGGGGGCGTTAGGACCCTACAGCTTAGAGGGGTGGTGGGGACCCTAAAGCCAAGGGGGGCAGGGAGAACCCTAAAGCCAAGTGGGGCGGTGAGGGCCCTAAAGTCAAGGAAGAGTGGAGTGAGGACCCTAACGTACAACGGGGGCGGTGAGGACCCTACAGCTTAGGGGGGCAGTAAGGACCCTAAAGTCAAGGGGATCACATCAGAGACATGGGCAACACTCCAATGGACGTCTAGAGGAAATATTGGGGTGCATCACAGCAGGGGTGACTGGGGAGTGAATGAATCATGGGGAGACTGTAAATGATCAGAACAGGAAGATTATAGGGGTGCAGCTTGGAATAAGGGGGGGAACCCATGGGCAGCAAATATTTTGGGGTAGGGGTAATACAGTAACTGGCACAGGGGTTTGTGGCTCATAGGGTGATATTTGGGCAGAGGTAGTAGACAGGAGGAGGCACAGCTACTAGGAGGTAGTGGACAGCAGAGGCTTCACCCGGCAGAGGTCCAGATTTTGGGGTGCAGGGGGATGCACTGACCTGGGGGTGCAGAGGAGGGTGTGACACCCGGAGGAGGCTGCAGCCTGGAAGAAGTGATATCCCGGGGATGGTCCCTAATGTCCGGCAGATGCAGTCCCTGAAGGATGCACAGGTTTCGGGGGTCTGTTCTGGGGGCCCCCGGTAACACCGGGATAACGAGCAGCAGCTGCTTCTCTGCAGCCGAATGAGTTCCAGCTCTGGCGCCCCTGGTGGTGACAGGAGGATAGTGCAGGGGGAGGAGATGATACATTGTATATAGAGAAGATGCAAAGTAACAGCACATCAGGGAAAATGACCTGCACCAATCCTACAGTGCAGGACTACAAGTCCCAGCAGGTCTGCCTATGGAGTCTAATGCCAGTGCAGGACTACAAGTCCCAGCAGGTCTGCCTATGGAGTCTAATGTCAGTGCAGGACTACAAGTCCCAGCAGGTCTGTCTATGGAGTCTAATGTCAGTGCAGGACTACAAGTCCCAGCAGGTCTGTCTATGGAGTCTAATGTCAGTGCAGGACTACAAGTCCCAGCAGGTCTGCCTATGGAGTCTAATGTCAGTGCAGGACTACAAGTCCCAGCAGGTCTGCCTATGGAGTCTAATGTCAGTGCAGGACTACAAGTCCCAGCAGGTCTGCCTGTGGAGTCTAATGTCAGTGCAGGACTACAAGTCCCAGCAGGTCTGTCTATGGAGTCTAATGTCAGTGCAGGACTACAAGTCCCAGCAGGTCTGCCTATGGAGTCTAATGTCAGTGCAGGACTACAAGTCCCAGCAGGTCTGCCTATGGAGTCTAATGTCAGTGCAGGACTACAAGTCCCAGCAGGTCTGCCTGTGGAGTCTAATGTCAGTGCAGGACTACAAGTCCCAGCAGGTCTGTCTGTGGAGTCTAATGTCAGTGCAGGACTACAAGTCCCAGCAGGTCTGCCTATGGAGTCTAATGCCAGTGCAGGACTACAAGTCCCAGCAGGTCTGCCTATGGAGTCTAATGTCAGTGCAGGACTACAAGTCCCAGCAGGTCTGCCTGTGGAGTCTAACGTCAGTGCAGGACTACAAGTCCCAGCAGGTCTGCCTATGGAGTCTAATGCCAGTGCAGGACTACAAGTCCCAGCAGGTCTGCCTATGGAGTCTAATGCCAGTGCAGGACTACAAGTCCCAGCAGGTCTGCCTGTGGAGTCTAATGTCAGTGCAGGACTACAAGTCCCAGCAGGTCTGCCTATGGAGTCTAATGCCAGTGCAGGACTACAAGTCCCAGCAGGTCTGCCTATGGAGTCTAATGCCAGTGCAGGACTACAAATCCCAGCAGGTCTGCCTATGGAGTCTAATGTCAGTGCAGGACTACAAGTCCCAGCAGGTCTGCCTATGGAGTCTAATGCCAGTGCAGGACTACAAGTCCCAGCAGGTCTGCCTATGGAGTCTAATGTCAGTGCAGGACTACAAGTCCCAGCAGGTCTGCCTATGGAGTCTAATGCCAGTGCAGGACTACAAGTCCCAGCAGGTCTGCCTATGGAGTCTAATGTCAGTGCAGGACTACAAGTCCCAGCAGGTCTGCCTATGGAGTCTAATGCCAGTGCAGGACTACAAGTCCCAGCAGGTCTGCCTATGGAGTCTAATGTCAGTGCAGGACTACAAGTCCCAGCAGGTCTGCCTATGGAGTCTAATGTCAGTGCATGACTACAAGTCCCAGCAGGTCTTTCTTTATCATCCCCCCCCCCATCCTCCTCCCTCTTCTATAGGATGTGAAATCTTTATTGACAAACATTCAATGGGACAGAACTGGGTCACCATGGCCTGATGCTGGGGGTGCAGGGTGTCACAACCATCATATTCTTCTGTAATTCTGTGCAGGCTGACAGGGAATGCTGGGAGTAGTAGTTGGAGATCTTAGGGGTTACATAGGGTGCTGACATAGGAGCTTACAATTTATACCAGTGGTCTCCAACCTGCGGACCTCCAGATGTTGCAAAACTACAACTCCCAGCATGCTGGGAGTTGTAGTTTTGCAACATCTGGAGGTCCGCAGGTTGAAGACCACTGATTTATAAGGTGAATAGAAGGGAAGATTGATGCATTAGGTGCTGGATTATGGAGCATTCACAGGGGGCGCTATAACTTTACACCATGGACAAAATCACCGCCAGCCTTCTTATTCCACAGGTAACAGGCAGTCAGGGGGGTCGCTATAGGGCAGTGGTCCTATACTAAAACTCCACATGTAACAGGCAGTCAGGGGGGTCGCTATAGGGCAGTGGTCCTATACTAAAACTCCACATGTAACAGGCAGTCAGGGGGGTCGCTATAGGGCAGTGGTCCTATACTAAAACTCCATAGGTAACAGGCAGTCAGGGGGGTCGCTATAGGGCAGTGGTCCTATACTAAAACTCCACATGTAACAGGCAGGCAGGGGGGTCGCTATAGGGCAGTGGTCCTATACTAAAACTCCACATGTAACAGGCAGTCAGGGGGGTCGCTATAGGGCAGTGGTCCTATACTAAAACTCCACATGTATCAGGCAGTCAGGGGGGTCGCTATAGGGCAGTGGTCCTATACTAAAACTCCACATGTAACAGGCAGTCAGGGGGGTCGCTATAGGGCAGTGGTCCTATACTAAAACTCCACATGTAACAGGCAGTCAGGGGGGTCGCTATAGGGCAGTGGTCCTATACTAAAACTCCATATGTAACAGGCAGTCAGGGGGGTCGCTATAGGGCAGTGGTCCTATACTAAAACTCCACATGTAACAGGCAGTCAGGGGGGTCGCTATAGGGCAGTGGTCCTATACTAAAACTCCACAGGTAACAGGCAGTCAGGGGGGTCGCTATAGGGCAGTGGTCCTATACTAAAACTCCACATGTAACAGGCAGTCAGGGGGGTCGCTATAGGGCAGTGGTCCTATACTAAAACTCCACATGTAACAGGCAGTCAGGGGGGTCGCTATAGGGCAGTGGTCCTATACTAAAACTCCACATGTAACAGGCAGTCAGGGGGGTCGCTATAGGGCAGTGGTCCTATACTAAAACTCCACATGTATCAGGCAGTCAGGGGGGTCGCTATAGGGCAGTGGTCCTATACTAAAACTCCATATGTAACAGGCAGTCAGGGGGGTCACATATAGGGCAGTGGTCCTATACTAAAACTCCACATGTAACAGGCAGTCAGGGGGGTCGCTATAGGGCAGTGGTCCTATACTAAAACTCCATAGGTAACAGGCAGTCAGGGGGGTCGCTATAGGGCAGTGGTCCTATACTAAAACTCCACATGTAACAGGCAGTCAGGGGGGTCGCTATAGGGCAGTGGTCCTATACTAAAACTCCACATGTATCAGGCAGTCAGGGGGGTCGCTATAGGGCAGTGGTCCTATACTAAAACTCCATATGTAACAGGCAGTCAGGGGGGTCGCTATAGGGCAGTGGTCCTATACTAAAACTCCATATGTAACAGGCAGTCAGGGGGGTCGCTATAGGGCAGTGGTCCTATACTAAAACTTCATATGTAACAGGCAGTCAGGGGGGTCGCTATAGGGCAGTGGTCCTATACTAAAACTACATATGTAACAGGCAGTCAGGGGGGTCGCTATAGGGCAGTGGTCCTATACTAAAACTCCACATGTAACAGGCAGTCAGGGGGGTCGCTATAGGGCAGTGGTCCTATACTAAAACTCCACATGTAACAGGCAGTCAGGGGGGTCGCTATAGGGCAGTGGTCCTATACTAAAACTCCATAGGTAACAGGCAGTCAGGGGGGTCGCTATAGGGCAGTGGTCCTATACTAAAACTACACAGGTAACAGGCAGTCAGGGGGGTCGCTATAGGGCAGTGGTCCTATACTAAAACTCCACATGTAACAGGCAGTCAGGGGGGTCGCTATAGGGCAGTGGTCCTATACTAAAACTCCACATGTAACAGGCAGTCAGGGGGGTCGCTATAGGGCAGTGGTCCTATACTAAAACTCCATAGGTAACAGGCAGTCAGGGGGGTCGCTATAGGGCAGTGGTCCTATACTAAAACTCCACATGTAACAGGCAGTCAGGGGGGTCGCTATAGGGCAGTGGTCCTATACTAAAACTCCACAGGTAACAGGCAGTCAGGGGGGTCGCTATAGGGCAGTGGTCCTATACTAAAACTCCACATGTAACAGGCAGTCAGGGGGGTCGCTATAGGGCAGTGGTCCTATACTAAAACTCCATAGGTAACAGGCAGTCAGGGGGGTCGCTGTAGGGCAGTGGTCCTATACTAAAACTCCATATGTAACAGGCAGTCAGGGGGGTCGCTATAGGGCAGTGGTCCTATACTAAAACTCCACAGGTAACAGGCAGTCAGGGGGGTCGCTATAGGGCAGTGGTCCTATACTAAAACTCCACATGTAACAGGCAGTCAGGGGGGTCGCTATAGGGCAGTGGTCCTATACTAAAACTCCACATGTAACAGGCAGTCAGGGGGTCGCTATAGGGCAGTGGTCCTATACTAAAACTCCATATGTATCAGGCAGTCAGGGGGGTCGCTATAGGGCAGTGGTCCTATACTAAAACTCCACATGTAACAGGCAGTCAGGGGGTCGCTATAGGGCAGTGGTCCTATACTAAAACTACACATGTATCAGGCAGTCAGGGGGGTCGCTATAGGGCAGTGGTCCTATACTAAAACTCCACATGTAACAGGCAGTCAGGGGGGTCGCTATAGGGCAGTGGTCCTATACTAAAACTCCACATGTAACAGGCAGTCAGGGGGTCGCTATAGGGCAGTGGTCCTATACTAAAACTCCATATGTATCAGGCAGTCAGGGGGGTCGCTATAGGGCAGTGGTCCTATACTAAAACTCCACATGTAACAGGCAGTCAGGGGGGTCGCTATAGGGCAGTGGTCCTATACTAAAACTCCACATGTAACAGGCAGTCAGGGGGGTCGCTATAGGGCAGTGGTCCTATACTAAAACTCCACATGTAACAGGCAGTCAGGGGGGTCGCTATAGGGCAGTGGTCCTATACTAAAACTCCACATGTAACAGGCAGTCAGGGGGGTCGCTATAGGGCAGTGGTCCTATACTAAAACTCCACATGTAACAGGCAGTCAGGGGGGTCGCTATAGGGCAGTGGTCCTATACTAAAACTCCACATGTAACAGGCAGTCAGGGGGGTCGCTATAGGGCAGTGGTCCTATACTAAAACTCCATATGTAACAGGCAGTCAGGGGGGTCGCTATAGGGCAGTGGTCCTATACTAAAACTACACAGGTAACAGGCAGTCAGGGGGGTCGCTATAGGGCAGTGGTCCTATACTAAAACTCCATAGGTAACAGGCAGTCAGGGGGGTCGCTATAGGGCAGTGGTCCTATACTAAAACTCCACATGTAACAGGCAGTCAGGGGGGTCGCTATAGGGCAGTGGTCCTATACTAAAACTCCACATGTAACAGGCAGTCAGGGGGGTCGCTATAGGGCAGTGGTCCTATACTAAAACTCCATATGTAACAGGCAGTCAGGGGGGTCGCTATAGGGCAGTGGTCCTATACTAAAACTCCACATGTAACAGGCAGTCAGGGGGGTCGCTATAGGGCAGTGGTCCTATACTAAAACTACATATATAACAGGCAGTCAGGGGGGTCGCTATAGGGCAGTGGTCCTATACTAAAACTCCACATGTAACAGGCAGTCAGGGGGGTCGCTATAGGGCAGTGGTCCTATACTAAAACTCCACATGTAACAGGCAGTCAGGGGGGTCGCTATAGGGCAGTGGTCCTATACTAAAACTCCACATGTAACAGGCAGTCAGGGGGGTCGCTATAGGGCAGTGGTCCTATACTAAAACTCCACATGTAACAGGCAGTCAGGGGGGTCGCTATAGGGCAGTGGTCCTATACTAAAACTCCATATGTAACAGGCAGTCAGGGGGGTCGCTATAGGGCAGTGGTCCTATACTAAAACTCCACATGTAACAGGCTGTCAGGGGGGTCGCTATAGGGCAGTGGTCCTATACTAAAACTCCACATGTAACAGGCAGTCAGGGGGGTCGCTATAGGGCAGTGGTCCTATACTAAAACTCCACATGTAACAGGCTGTCAGGGGGGTCGCTATAGGGCAGTGGTCCTATACTAAAACTCCTTATGTAACAGGCAGTCAGGGGGGTCGCTATAGGGCAGTGGTCCTATACTAAAACTCCATATGTAACAGGCAGTCAGGGGGGTCGCTATAGGGCAGTGGTCCTATACTAAAACTCCATATGTAACAGGCAGTCAGGGGGGTCGCTATAGGGCAGTGGTCCTATACTAAAACTCCACATGTAACAGGCAGTCAGGGGGGTCGCTATAGGGCAGTGGTCCTATACTAAAACTCCACATGTAACAGGCAGTCAGGGGGGTCGCTATAGGGCAGTGGTCCTATACTAAAACTCCACATGTAACAGGCAGTCAGGGGGGTCGCTATAGGGCAGTGGTCCTATACTAAAACTCCACATGTAACAGGCAGTCAGGGGGGTCGCTATAGGGCAGTGGTCCTATACTAAAACTACATAGGTAACAGGCAGTCAGGGGGGTCGCTATAGGGCAGTGGTCCTATACTAAAACTCCACATGTAACAGGCAGTCAGGGGGGTCGCTATAGGGCAGTGGTCCTATACTAAAACTCCATATGTAACAGGCAGTCAGGGGGGTCGCTATAGGGCAGTGGTCCTATACTAAAACTCCACATGTAACAGGCAGTCAGGGGGGTCGCTATAGGGCAGTGGTCCTATACTAAAACTCCACATGTAACAGGCAGTCAGGGGGGTCGCTATAGGGCAGTGGTCCTATACTAAAACTCCACATGTAACAGGCAGTCAGGGGGGTCGCTATAGGGCAGTGGTCCTATACTAAAACTCCACATGTAACAGGCAGTCAGGGGGGTCGCTATAGGGCAGTGGTCCTATACTAAAACTACATAGGTAACAGGCAGTCAGGGGGTCGCTATAGGGCAGTGGTCCTATACTAAAACTCCACATGTAACAGGCAGTCAGGGGGGTCGCTATAGGGCAGTGGTCCTATACTAAAACTCCACATGTAACAGGCAGTCAGGGGGGTCGCTATAGGGCAGTGGTCCTATACTAAAACTCCACATGTAACAGGCAGTCAGGGGGTCGCTATAGGGCAGTGGTCCTATACTAAAACTCCATATGTATCAGGCAGTCAGGGGGGTCGCTATAGGGCAGTGGTCCTATACTAAAACTCCACATGTAACAGGCAGTCAGGGGGTCGCTATAGGGCAGTGGTCCTATACTAAAACTCCATATGTATCAGGCAGTCAGGGGGGTCGCTATAGGGCAGTGGTCCTATACTAAAACTCCATATGTAACAGGCAGTCAGGGGGGTCGCTATAGGGCAGTGGTCCTATACTAAAACTCCACATGTAACAGGCAGTCAGGGGGGTCGCTATAGGGCAGTGGTCCTATACTAAAACTCCACATGTAACAGGCAGTCAGGGGGGTCGCTATAGGGCAGTGGTCCTATACTAAAACTCCACATGTAACAGGCAGTCAGGGGGGTCGCTATAGGGCAGTGGTCCTATACTAAAACTCCACATGTAACAGGCAGTCAGGGGGGTCGCTATAGGGCAGTGGTCCTATACTAAAACTCCACAGGTAACAGGCAGTCAGGGGGGTCGCTATAGGGCAGTGGTCCTATACTAAAACTCCACAGGTAACAGGCAGTCAGGGGGGTCGCTATAGGGCAGTGGTCCTATACTAAAACTCCACAGGTAACAGGCAGTCAGGGGGGTCGCTATAGGGCAGTGGTCCTATACTAAAACTCCATAGGTAACAGGCAGTCAGGGGGGTCGCTATAGGGCAGTGGTCCTATACTAAAACTCCATAGGTAACAGGCAGTCAGGGGGGTCGCTATAGGGCAGTGGTCCTATACTAAAACTCCATATGTAAAGCTGTAACCGCATATGGCTGCCCGGCCATGCTAGGGGTAGTAGTTTTGAAAAAGACCACGGCTATAGGGAGAGCAGCCCCATATAGGAGAGTGCTGCTATAGATGGTGGTTGGCATCAGGGGGGCACATCCCCATTGACCTTGGACACTCCCCATATTGTGGTTGCTGTGCATAGGAGTCTGAAGGGGACAGAGGAGTCAGGTGGAGGACAGAGGAGTCAGGTAGGAAGACAGAAGAGTCAGGTGGAGGACAGAGGAGTCAGGTAGGAAGACAGAAGAGTCTGAAGGGGGACAGAGGAGTCAGGTAGAGGACAGAAGAGTCAGGTGAAGGACAGAGGAGTCTGAAGGGGGACAGAGGTGTCAGGTGGGGGACAGATGAGTCTGAAGGGGGACAGAGGAGTCTGAAGAGGGACAGAGGAGTCAGTTGGAGGACCGAGGAGTCTGAAGAGGGACAGAGGAGTCAGGTGGAGGACCGAGGAGTCTGAAGAGGGACAGAGTAGCCAGATGGATTAAAGAGGAGTCAGGTGGAGGACAGAGGAGTCTGAAGAGGGACAGAGGAGTCAGATGGAGGACAGAGGAGTCTGAAGAGGGACAGAGGAGTCAGGTGGAGGACAGAGGAATCTGAAGGGGGACAGAGGAGTCTGAAGAGGGACAGAGGAGTCTGAATAGGGACAGAGGAGTCAGATGGATTAAAGAGGAGTCAGGTGGAGGACAGAGGAGTCAGATGGATTAAAGAGGAGTCAGGTGGAGGACAGAGGAGTCTGAAGAGGGACAGAGGAGTCAGGTGGAGGACAGAGGAGTCTGAAGAGGGACAGAGGAGTCAGGTAGAGTACAGAGGAGTCTGAAGCGGGACAGAGGAGTCTGAAGGGGGACAGAGGAGTCAGGTGGAGGACAGAGGAGTCTGAAGAGGGACAGAGGAGTCATGTGGAGGACAGAGGAGTCTAATCAGTACACCTGGGTGAACTTCAGCACAGAAGCCTCCAGTACAGAGGAGTCTGAAGGGGGACAGAGGAGTCTGAAGAGGGACAGAGGAGTCAGGTAGAGGACAGAGGAGTCTGAAGAGGGACAGAGGAGTCAGATGGAGTACAGAGGAGTCTGAAGGGGTACAGAGGAGTCAGGTAGAGTACAGAGGAGTCAGGTAGAGTACAGAGGAGTCTGAAGAGGGACAGAGGAGTTAGGTAGAGTACAGAGGAGTCTGAAGGGGGACAGATGATTCTGAAGGGGGACAGAGGAGTCATGTGGAGGACAGAGGAGTCTAATCAGTACACCTGGGTGAACTCCAGCACAGAAGCCTCTAGTACAGAGGAGTCTGAAGGGGGACAGAGGAGTCAGGTGGAGGACAGAGGAGTCTGAAGAGGGACAGAGGAGTCAGGTAGAGTACAGAGGAGTCTGAAGAGGGACAGAGGAGTCTGAAGGGGGACAGAGGAGTCTGAAGGGGGACAGAGGAGTCATGTGGAGGACAGAGGAGTCTAATCAGTTCACCTGTGTGAACTCCAGCACAGAAGCCTCCAGTACAGAGGAGTCTGAAGGGGGACAGAGTAGTCTAAAGGGTTGACAGAGTAGTCAGGTGGAGTACAGAGTAGTCTGAAGGGGGACACAGGAGTCAGCTGCAGGACAGAGGAGTCTGAAGAGGGACAGAGGAGTCAGGTGGAGTACAGAGGAGTCTGAAGGGGGACAGAGGAGTCAGGTGGAGGACAGAGTCTGAAAGGGGACAGAGGAGTCAGGTGGAGGACAGAGTCTGAAAGGGGACAGAGGAGTCAGGTGGAGGACAGAGAAGTCTGAAGGGGGACAGAGGAGTCTGAAGGGGGACAGAGGAGTCTAATCAGTTCACCTGGGTGAACTCCAGCACAGAAGCCTAATTAAATGACCAGGTACAGTGTTAAGACTCTGCCCCTTTCTCTGCAAAGCCAGAGGATTCATTGGAAATGTAGGCATTTGAAAATTATATCTTTTATGAAATGAAATCAGTGTGGCAGAAAACTCATGCCTGCCACATCGGCTAGAACAGGTAAGAACAATGTATACACAAGAATCTCCTATGTTATTTTCTTGACCTCCAGCACCCGCAGACAAATTAGATGACAAGGTGCAGTGATGAAACTCCACCCCCTCTCTTTGTAAAGACAAATGATTAATGGGAAATGTAGGAAGCACCAGCAGCCTAGTTAGATGACCAGGTGCATTGATGAGACTCCAACCCCTCTCTCCCTGCAAAGTCAAAGGATTCATGGGAAATGTAGGAAGCACCAGCAGCCTAATTAGATGACCAGGTGCAGTGATGAGACTCCACCCCTTCTCTTTGCAAAGACAACAGATTCATGGGAAATGTAGGCAGCACCTACAGCTTATTAGATGGCCAGGTGAAGAAATCAGACTCCACCCCACCCCCCCCCCCCCCCCCCCGGCAAAGACAACAGATTCATGGGAAATGTAGGCAGCATTAGCAAATCATTTCAGTGATGGAATAGAACTATTCTGGTTGAAAACTCCCATGCATGCCACATCAGCTAAAACAGGTAAGCTCAAGATACTCTACATTATTCTCTAATAATCGCCTATGCTGCACTATATAAGCAAATAATAATTCCAGAGTGCTTCTTTAAGTGGGATCAGGCACAGTGATGTCCATGTATCTTCCTCTAAGACGGTCAGATTTGTAGTGATCCGGTTAAAGGCACAGTAAAATCTACAATAAAATCCCTGATATGGGGACCCCCCGCAGCGTCACTATGGTTACTAGGGCTGAGCGTCACGTGAGCACTTCCATCCTTCCTTATTCAGAATCAGCTCCAGAGCTTCTCCCACATCC
Organism: Hyla sarda; assembly: GCF_029499605.1. Taxonomy (NCBI): domain Eukaryota; kingdom Metazoa; phylum Chordata; class Amphibia; order Anura; family Hylidae; genus Hyla; species Hyla sarda. Next base: position 417,570,085 of record NC_079192.1, read on the forward strand.
TGCACCACGTGAGATGCCACCACCATATTAGGGTCGAACATAAAGTCCCGGTGTCCGTGGAACACAGTGTGCGTCTTTCTCTCTTGTGTGTTGCTGGGCACCCCGCCCGGATCACTGTACACCCCGGTGCACACCAGGACGGACTGACAACTGTGCGGCCGCGTTTCCGGAGCTTCTTCTTTTTGCCTATGCAGATGGCGGTTATAGAGATTGGCGCCATATATGTCCACCATGGGGTTGTCCCTAAAGCAGGAAATAAGAATATAGGATCAGCGAACGCAACGTTACCCACAATCTATCGTCTCCATCACACAACTCACCCAATGGCGTAGAGCGTCTGGATAGGGCTCCTCCAGCCGCGCTCCCTCGCCTGGCTCAGGATCAGGTGTTCGGCAAAGTTATAGGTCACCGGGCTAGGTTTGCCGATCAGCGCCTCGTACTGCAATTCTTGCCCCGTGATCTTGTGGTATAAGTTTTCCAAGCAAAGGAGAAACGCGCCGTGACCGAACCTGCTCCGAATAAACATAGAATAGAGCGTCAGCGGTTAATTGCTTCATATCTAAGGGTTAAAAACGACACAGTGGGGTCCATATACAAAACCTAATAATGATTAGTAACAATAATAGTAATACTTAATAATAACAGTAATACTTAGTAATAATAGAAATAGTAATACTTAGTAATAATAGTAATAGTAATACATAGTAATAATAGTAATACTTCGTAATTATAGTAATACTTAGTAATAATAGTAATACTTAGTAATTATAGTAATACATAGTAATAATAGTAATACTTAGTAATTATAGTAATACTTAGTAATTATAGTAATAGTAATACTTAGTAATAATAGTAATAGTAATACTTAGTAATTATAGTAATAGTAATACTTAGTAATTATAGTAATACTTAGTAATTATAGTAATAGTAATACTTAGTAATTATAGTAATACTTAGTAATAATAGTAACACTTAGTAATAATAGTAACACTTAGTAATTATAGTAATAGTAATACTTAGTAATAATAGTAATACTTAGTAATACTTAGTAACACTTAGTAACAATATTAATAGTAATAATTAATTATAATAGTAATAAATAAATGGGCACTGTCCCTTTTAAAACGACTCCTGACATGTTGTAGAGCAGTGTTTTCCTACCAGTGTGCCTCCAGCGGTTGGAAAACTACAACTCCCAGCATTCCCAGACAGCCGCAGGCATGCTGGGAGTTGTAGTTTTGCAACCGCTGGAGGCACACTGGTTTGTAAAACACTGCTCTAAGCCCAAAAGAAGGACAACCCTCCAGCCATGGTTTCCCTAGGTTTCCTCCACTGGGGGGGTTTCTCCTCTCCTAAGTGCTGGAGGCTGTCCAGGCATGCTAGGAGTTGTAGTTTTGCAACAGCTGGAGGCACCCTGGTTGGTAAACACTGGTATAGGAGAACATCTTGCCTACATACCTGGGCATCTTGGCTTCGGCCATCCAGAGCAGATCCATATTACAGGCTAATATTGGGATGTGTGGATCGGGGGGGTGACCCCTCCACTCCGCCGGCCGCCCCGCGCTCAGCAGCATGTCCAGGATCAGCTGCAGGCTCGTCTCCCAGCGTACCGGTTCCCCCAACAAAACAATGGCTGCAATACAGGATGTTACATCACATGACCTACACACTGTTACACCGGTTCACACCTATACAACGCAAAGTTCTGGGAGGGACCCTCAAATGCGCAGAAACTTGTTGCTTATAAATAAAGCTTGGCCATTGAATAATGGGCATTTTCTGCAATTTCCTGCTTCGGTTGTATCTCTGCTTCCTGTCAGTGAATGGGAGGATTCTTATTCGCTGCAAAAAAAAAAATCTGTCCTGGGTCACAGTGAAAATCATGTCTGCCCCGAAAACAGAGGAAAAAGAAGATTGTTTCTGTTCACTGACAGCAAGCAGACACTTTGAACACGATTTGAAACACAAAGTTGCAGAATTAGGCTGGGTTCACACCTATCCGACGGCAGCCCAGGAGAGTGGAATGTCGGCATATACCCCAGGTTCATCTGAACGTGGTCAGCCACGCTGAATGTGCCCAACAAGGTCGGCCCCACTTTTGCGCGCCACTGGAAACCAAAAACGCTCGCAAGCGTGCCAAATGGAGTCCCTTTTAGGCTTTGTATACCGCCGACGTATTCCACAGAAATCGGTGCGAACCAAGCCCTATTCTGCAACCTTGTGCTTCGGTTCCTCATCATCTCCAAGATTTTTGCTTGCTGTCAGTGAACAGAAACAATCTTCTTTTAACTATCCAGATCATGTAATATTAATAACAATCTAACATATTCACGGGGGTCGGACTCCTTTTTGACCCAGGATAGGTTTTTGTTCTTAGTTTTTTTTTCCCCATTCACTGACAGGAAGCAGAGATACAGCCGAAGCAGGAAAACGCAGTCATTTTCATTATGCTTTATTTATAAGTTTCTGCCAATTAATGTAGAAAATACATCGTCTCACCTTCTATGGCTGGAAGCTTCGAGCTGACACTGATCTAAAGAGAAGAGAATGGCGTCACCGATATTATTCTACACTTTTTTTTATTAATTTTTTAAAATAAAACTTTATTTATTAATAATGCTTTAATACTTGATTCCAGGAAAAAAAATTATTTTTATATATCAACTGACTCCAGAAAGTTAAAACAGATTTGTAAATTACTTCTATTAAAAAAATCTTAATCCTTCCAGTAGTTATAATCTGCTGAAGTTGAGTTGTTCTTTTCTGTCTGACAACAGTGCTCTCTGCTGACACCTCTGTCTGTCTTGGGAACTGCACAGAGCAGAATAGGTTTGCTATGTGGATTTGCTTCTACTCTAGACAGTTCCCATGACAGGTGTCATCAGAGAGCACTTAGACAGAAGAGAACAACTCAACTTCAGCAGCTCATAAGTACTGAACGGATTAAAGGGGTACTCCCGTGGAAAACTTTTTTTTTTTTTTTTAAATCAACTGGTGCCAGAAAGTTAAACAGATTTGTAAATCACTTCTATTAAAAAAATCTTAATCCTTCCAGTACTTTTTAGGGGCTGTATACTAAAGAGAAATCCAAAAAAGAAATGCATTTCCTGTGATGTCCTGACCACAGTGCTCTCTGCTGACACCTCTGTCCATTTTAGGAACTGTCCATAGCAGGATATGTTTGCTATGGGGATTTTCTCCTGTTCTGGACAGTTCCTAAAATGGACAGAGGTGTCAGCAGAGAGCACTGTGGTCATGACATCAGAGGAAATGCATTTCTTTTTTGGATTTCTCTTTAGTATACAGCCCCTAAAAAGTACTGGGAGTTGTAGTTCTTGCAGCAGCTTAGGTTGGAGATCACCACCGTAGACTTTATAGATAACCCGCCAAACAATACCCTATACTTACAGCGCCCCGCGGCCTGCGGCTCACATCCACCATGTCCAGCAGGGGGTACGCCTCCCTCACAGCCTCGATGGTCACGGCGTTCCTAAAGCCCAGGCTGACAACTGTCAAGGAGAAACATGTAGGGGACAATACATGTATGGGGAGGGGGGGTCTCCCCTTTATGGGGGTCAGGAAAAGGAGGTGGGGGCTGAGTGAAAAGGAAATTAGTGGAAGCTTCTAATGCAATAGCGCCACCTAGAGGACATTGGGAAAGTCTTTTTTTTATTTTTTTATAAAGAGAAGGGTTTAAAGTAGCAGTCTCTAAACTGTGGATCTTAAGATGTTGCAAAACTACAACTCCCAGCATGCCCAGACAGCCTCCAGCACTTAGGAGAGGGGGAAAACCCCCAGTGGGGGAAACCTCTAGGGAAACCATGGCTGTAGGATTGTCCTTCCTTTGCACTTAGAGCAGTGTTTCCCAACCAGGGTGCCTCCAGCTGTTGCAAAACTACAAATCCCAGCATGCCCAGAAAGCCTCCAGCACTCAGGAGAAGGGAAAAACCCCCAGTGGAGGAAACCCCCAGGAAAACCATTGCTGGAGGATTGTCCTTTCCTTCGGGCTTAGAACATTGTTTTCCAACCAGTGTGGCTCTAGATGTTGCAAAACTACAACTCCCAGCATGCCCGGACAGCCGTTGGCTGGGAGTTGTGGTTTTGCAACATCACTGAGATGTTTCTCCACCTTGATCGGAGTCACCTGGGGTAAATTTAGCTGATTGGACAGGATTTAGGAAGACACAGCCCTGTCTATATAAGGGCTCACAGCTGACAGTGTATATCAGAGCAAACACAAGGGGGAAAGAACTGCCTGTAGAGCTCAGACACAGCCCTGTCTATATAAGGTCTCACAGCTGACAATTTTTTTTAGAGCAAACACCATGAGGGGGAAAGAACTGCCTGTAGAGCTCAGACACAGCCCTATCTATATAAGTTCTCACAGCTGACAATGTATATCAGAGTAAACACCAAACCATGAGGGGGAAAGAACTGCCTGTAGAGCTCAGACACAGCCCTGTCTATATAAGGTCTCACAGCTGACAGTGTATATCAGAGTAAACACCAAACCATGAGGGGGAAAGAACTGCCTGTAGAGCTCAGACACAACCCTGTCTATATAAGGTCTCACAGCTGACAATGTATATCAGAGCAAACAAGCCATGAGGGGGAAAGAACTGCCTGTAGAGCTCAGACACAGCCCTGTCTATATAAGGTCTCACAGCTGACAGTGTATATCAGTGCAAACACCATGAGGCGGAAAGAACTGCCTGTAGAGCTCAGACACAGCCCTATCTATATAAGGTCTCACAGCTGACAATGTATATCAGAGTAAACACCAAACCATGAGGGGGAAAGAACTGCCTGTAGAGCTCAGACACAGCCCTGTCTATATAAGGTCTCACAGCTGACAGTGTATATCAGAGTAAACACCAAACCATGAGGGGGAAAGAACTGCCTGTAGAGCTTAGACACAGCCCTATCTATATAAGGTCTCACAGCTGACAATGTATATCAGAGCAAACAAGCCATGAGGGGGAAAGAACTGCCTGTAGAGCTCAGACACAGCCCTGTCTATATAAGGTCTCACAGCTGACAGTGTATATCAGTGCAAACACCATGAGGCGGAAAGAACTGCCTGTAGAGTTCAGACACAGTCCTGTCTATATAAGGTCTCACAGCTGACAGTGTATATCAGAGCAAACACTTAGCCATGAGAGGGAAAGAACTGCCTGTAGAGCTCAGACACAGCCCTGTCTATATAAGGTCTCACAGCTGACAGTGTGTATCAGAGCAAACATCATGAGGCAGAAAGAACTGCCTGTAGAGATCAGACACAGCCCTGTCTATATAAGGTCTCACAGCTGACAGTGTATATCAGTGCAAACACCATGAGGCGGAAAGAACTGCCTGTAGAGATCAGACACAGCCCTGTCTATATAAGGTCTCACAGCTGACAATATATATCAGAGCGAACACCAAGCCATGAGGAGGAAAAGAACTGCCTGTAGAGCTCACAGACAGGATTGTGTGTAGGCTCATATCTGGAAAAGAGGACAAAAACATTTCTGCTGCACCGAATGTTCTAAAGAGCTCAGTGGCCTCCATAATTCTTACATGGAAGAAGAAGGAACAACCAGGACTCTTCCTAGAGCTGTCGCCCACCAAACTAAGGAATCTGGGGAGAAGGGTCTTGGAAAGAGGGGAGACCAAGAACCCAATGGTCACTGAGCCCCAAAGATCCTGTGTGCAAATGGGAGAAACTTCCAGAAGGTCCAGAACCATCACTGCAGCCTCCACAATCTGGGCCTTATGGCAGAAAGAAGCCTCCTCAGTAATAACACAAGGGGGCACTATTGTATTAGTTGCACTATTCACATATAAGGATACTCCTTGGCGATGTCTTCCACCGGCCCCTGACCGGACACCAGGACGCACTTATCGTGGAACTGCTTGAACAATCGCAGCGGACTGTGCGACAGGATGACCTGGTTAGCGGAGATCTGGAATTGTTCAGGACAATTACATTAGGTGGAAATACAAAACAAAGATGGCGACTTGTAACACCCAAAACCTTGGAGCCCTCATCTTAAAAACGGGCACTGTCAGATTCAAAAACTTTTTATATTTTTTCCATCTTGACATAAACATTAAACCCTTATAATATACTTTATTATAAGAAATTAATTATCTTTTTTTTACATTTTTTTTTTTTGGAAATCATGAAAGAGACCACTAGGGGTCCCCATACTATCCAGAACATAATCCTGTCCAGGCAGGGACAAAGTCCAGTAAGTGAGGGGGCGGGACTAGCACTCCTCTGTGCTCACTCCTGTCCTATCAGACTGCAGCATATAAACAGAGAGGAGGGGGTTAAAGAGAAGCCTGCAGTAATTGGATGAAAAGACCCGGCACAGCACAGCACAGCAGACTCAGGGAGAAAGGGAGTGCATGGTGAGTGAGGATGGGCTCATTGCTTGCCTCGGACACGTCCCCTCTCTGAGCAGTGGATGTCAGAATAAGTGAGCAGCAGAACGGAAGCCTCTGCATGACCTAGTGAGTAATATATAGAAGAATTTTCGCCATGATTTCATTAGAGCAGTGATTTCCAACCAGAGTGCCTCCAGCTGTTGCAAAACTATAACTCCCAGCATGCCCGGACAGCCTTCGGCTGTCCGGGCATGCTAGGAGTTGTAGTTTTGCAACAGCTGGAGGCACACTGTTTGAAAATGGGGATCAGACAACATGGAGATTTTCTCACCTCGATGCCCAGCGCTCTGCTCAGTTCTGTCGCTCTCTCCTGGCGCAGACAATTACCCGCGTTGGTCACGAACACGACCGGCACCGCCAGCTTCCCGCTGCCATCCAGCAACGTCCGAAAGGCTTCAGCCGCACCGGGAATGGGATTTCTGCCCCGGACCAACACCCCATCTATATCAAACAACAGGCCGAAGCTCGGAGAGGACTGAGAAACATAGAAACGGGAAAGTACGGGGTTAAACGGAAAACAGAAAATACTTTTAAAGGGGTTTCTGGTTTCCATTCACTGACGGCAAACGGGAATCTTCAACATGATGCCCCTATACAGATGGTATGGCCCGCTGGTCAGGATATACATGTATGTGATGCCCCTATAGAGATGGCATGGCCCTATACAGATGACATGGCCTGCTGGTCTTGACATATACGTATGTAATACCCCTTAACAGATGGCATGGCCCGCTGGTCAGGATATACATGTATGTGATGCCCCTATACAGATGGCATGGCCCACTGGTCAGGATATACATGTATGTGATGCCCCTATACAGATGGCATGGCCCCCTGGTCAGGATATACATGTATGTGATGCCCCTATACAGATGGCATGGCCCGCTGGTCAGGATATATATGTATGTGATGCCCCTATACAGATGGCATGGCCCGCTGGTCAGGATATATATGTATGTGATGCCCCTTAACAGATGGCATGGCCCGCTGGTCAGGATATATATGTATGTGATGCCCCTATACAGATGGCATGGCCCACTGGTCAGGATATACATGTATGTGATGCCCCTATACAGATGGCATGGCCCGCTGGTCAGGATATACATGTATGTGATGCCCCTATACAGATGGCATGGCCCACTGGTCAGGATATACATGTATGTGATGCCCCTATACAGATGGCATGGCCCGCTGGTCAGGATATACATGTATGTGATGCCCCTATACAGATGGTATGGCCCGCTGGTCAGGATATATATGTATGTGATGCCCCTATAGAGATGGCATGGCCCGCTGGTCAGGATATATATGTATGTGATGCCCCTATACAGATGGCATGGCCTGCTGGTCAGGATATACATGTATGTGATGCCCCTATACAGATGGCATGGCCCGCTGGTCAGGATATATATGTATGTGATGCCCCTATACAGATGGCATGGCCCGCTGGTCAGGATATACATGTATGTGATGCCCCTATAGAGATGGCATGGCTCGCTGGTCAGGATATACATGTATGTGATGCCCCTATACAGATGGTATGGCCCGCTGGTCAGGATATACATGTATGTGATGCCCCTATACAGATGGCATGGCCCGCTGGTCAGGATATACATGTATGTGATGCCCCTATAGAGATGGCATGGCTCGCTGGTCAGGATATACATGTATGTGATGCCCCTATACAGATGGCATGGCCCACTGGTCAGGATATACATGTATGTGATGCCCCTATACAGATGGCATGGCCCACTGGTCAGGATATACATGTATGTGATGCCCCTATACAGATGGCATGGCCCACTGGTCAGGATATACATGTATGTGACGCCCCTATACAGATGGCATGGCCCGCTGGTCAGGATATACATGTATGTGATGCCCCTATACAGATGGCATGGCCCACTGGTCAGGATATATATGTATGTGATGCCCCTATACAGATGGCATGGCCTGCTGGTCTTGACATATACGTATGTAATACCCCTATACAGATGGCATGGCCCACTGGTCAGGATATATATTTATGTGATGCCCCTATACAGATGGCATGGCCCGCTGGTCAGGATATATATGTATGTGATGCCCCTATACAGATGGCATGGCCCACTGGTCAGGATATACATGTATGTGATGCCCCTATACAGATGGCATGGCCCTATGGTCAGGACATATATTTATGTGATGCCCCTATACAGATGGCATGGCCCGCTGGTCAGGATATACATGTATGTGATGCCCCTATAGAGATGGCATGGCCCGCTGGTCAGGATATATATGTATGTGATGCCCCTATAGAGATGGCATGGCCCGCTGGTCAGGATATACATGTATGTGATGCCCCTATACAGATGGCATGGCCCTATACAGATGGCATGGCCCGCTGGTCAGGATATATATGTATGTGATGCCCCTATACAGATGGCATGGCTCGCTGGTCAGGATATACATGTATGTGATGCCCCTATACAGATGGCATGGCCCACTGGTCAGGATATACATGTATGTGATGCCCCTATACAGATGGCATGGCCTGCTGGTCTTGACATATATGTATGTAATACCCCTTAACAGATGGCATGGCCCGCTGGTCAGGATATATATGTATGTGATGCCCCTATACAGATGGCATGACCCACTGGTCAGGATATATATTTATGTGATGCCCCTATACAGATGGCATGGCCCACTGGTCAGGATATATATGTATGTGATGCCCCTATACAGATGGCATATCCCGCTGGTCAGGATATACATGTATGTGATGCCCCTATACAGATGGCATGGCCCTATGGTCAGGACATATATGTATGTGATGCCCCTATACAGATGGCATGGCCCGCTGGTCAGGATATACATGTATGTGATGCCCCTATACAGATGGCATGGCCCGCTGGTCAGGATATACATGTATGTGATGCCCCTATAGAGATGGCATGGCCCGCTGGTCAGGATATACATGTATGTGATGCCCCTATACAGATGGCATGGCCCGCTGGTCAGGATATACATGTATGTGATGCCCCTATAGAAATGGCATGGCCCGCTGGTCAGGATATACATGTATATGATGCCCCTATACAGATGGCATGGCCCACTGGTCAGGATATACATGTATGTGATGCCCCTATACAGATGGCATGGCCCACTGGTCAGGATATACATGTAGGTGATGCCCCTATACAGATGGCATGGCCCACTGGTCAGGATATACATGTAGGTGATGCCCCTATACAGATGACATGGCCTGCTGGTCTTGACATATACGTATGTAATACCCCTTAACAGATGGCATGGCCTGGGAACATTATACCTACATTAGATGCTGATAATCCTCGTACTCCTGGTGGTGGCACGGCAGGCAACGCTCTATGGGGGTGGCTGGATAGGAATCTCTTCTTCACCAGTCTGGCGATAACCCGCTGCCAACCAACAAGGGCGACCATTGTCTAGGAAACTGCAAAGTGGAGAATAAACAACCATCAATATCCAGTGCAAGACTTTATAAGGCTGGGTTCACTACGATTTTCAAATACGGTAACCGTATACGGTTTTCTGCAAAAAAACGTATACGACAGTATCCAAAACCGTATGCATAGAGCATGCATTGTAAACCGTATTCCAAATGTTGTGTACGGTTGCATCCGTTTTGCCTCGGATACGGTTTTGCAGATTTTTCAACTGTAGGCAAAAACGCTGTCGACCACGTTTTTGCCTCCGGTTGGAAAACCGTATGCGAACCGTACGCGGTTCTTTTAACATTGCTGTCTATAAGAACCGTACACAGAATTTCAGAATACGGTTGCACACGGTTTTTCTAATCCGTTTTTTGGAGTTGACACATGCGCAGAAGGAATTTCAATAGAACAATAGTAACTTTATTAAATTGCTTGAAAACTAATTCCAACAAAATAGCAAAACCGTGGGCAAAAACGGATGCAAACAGAAAGAACCGTACATATGTTTTGGAACCGTATACGGGGAAAAAACGTATTTGGAGTCATACGGTTGTATACGATTGCATATGGTTTTTGCCATACGTTTTTTAGCGGAAAACCGTATACGGTAACCGTATTTGAAAAACGTAGTGTGAACCCAGCTTAACAAACCACTGATACTGACCGGTACTACTATAATGCATCACTCCTGATAGACCGATACTACTATAATACATCACTCCTGATAGACCGATACTACTATAATACATCACTCCTGATAGACCGGTACTACTATAATGCATCACTCCTGATAGACAGGTACTACTATAATGCTTCACTCCTGATAGACCGGTACTATAATACATCACTCCTGATAGACCGGTACTACTATAATACATCACTCCTGATAGACCGATACTACTATAATACATCACTCCTGATAGACCGGTACTACTATAATACATCACTCCTGATAGACCGGTACTACTATAATGCATCACTCCTGATAGACAGGTACTACTATAATGCATCACTCCTGATAGACCGGTACTACTATAATGCATCACTCCTGATAGACCGGTAGTACTATAATACATCACTCCTGATAGACCGGTACTACTATAATACATCACTCCTGATAGACCGGTACTACTATAATGCATCACTCCTGATAGACAGGTACTACTATAATGCATCACTCCTGATAGACCGGTACTACTATAATGCATCACTCCTGATAGACCGGTACTATAATACATCACTCCTGATAGACCAGTACTACTATAATACATCACTCCTGATAGACAGGTACTACTATAATGCATCACTCCTGATAGACCGGTACTACTATAATGCATCACTCCTGATAGACCGGTACTACTATAATACATCACTCCTGATAGACCGGTACTATAATACATCACTCCTGATAGACCAGTACTACTATAATACATCACTCCTGATAGACAGGTACTACTATAATGCATCACTCCTGATAGACCGATACTACTATAATACATCACTCCTGATAGACCGATACTACTATAATACATCACTCCTGATAGACCGGTACTACTATAATGCATCACTCCTGATAGACAGGTACTACTATAATGCATCACTCCTGATAGACCGGTACTACTATAATGCATCACTCCTGATAGACCGGTACTACTATAATACATCACTCCTGATAGACCGGTACTACTATAATACATCACTCCTGATAGACAGGTACTACTATAATGCATCACTCCTGATAGACCGGTACTACTATAATGCATCACTCCTGATAGACCGGTACTATAATACATCACTCCTGATAGACCAGTACTACTATAATACATCACTCCTGATAGACCGGCACTACTATAATACATCACTCCTGATAGACAGGTACTACTATAATACATCACTCCTGATAGACAGGTACTACTATAATACATCACTCCTGATAGACAGGTACTACTATAATACATCACTCTTGATAGGAAGGTACTACTATAATACATCACTCCTGATAGACAGGTACTACTATAATACATCACTCCTGATAGACCGGTACTACTATAATACATCACTCCTGATAGACCGGTACTACTATAATACATCACTCCTGATAGACCGGTACTACTATAATACATCACTCCTGATAGACCGGTAGTACTATAATACATCATTCCTGATAGACCGGTAGTACTATAATACATCACTCCTGATAGACCGGTACTACTATAATACATCACTCCTGATAGACCGATACTACTATAATACATCACTCCTGATAGACCGATACTACTATAATACATCACTCCTGATAGACCGGTACTACTATAATGCATCACTCCTGATAGACCGGTACTACTATAATGCATCACTCCTGATAGACCGGTAGTACTATAATGCATCACTCCTGATAGACCGGTAGTACTATAATACATCACTCCTGATAGACCGGTACTTCTATAATACATCACTCCTGATAGACCGGTACTACTATAATACATCACCCCAGATAGACTGATACTACTATAATACATCACTCCTGATAGACTGATACTACTATAATACATCACTCCTGATAGACTGATACTACTATAATACATCACTCCTGATAGACCGATACTACTATAATACATCACTCCTGATAGACCGGTACTACTATAATGCATCACTCCTGATAGACCGGTAGTACTATAATGCATCACTCCTGATAGACCGGTAGTACTATAATACATCACTCCTGATAGACCGGTACTACTATAATACATCACTCCTGATAGACCGGTACTACTATAATACATCACTCCTGATAGACCGGTACTACTATAATACATCACTCCTGATAGACCGGTACTACTATAATACATCACTCCTGATAGACCGGTACTACTATAATACATCACTCCTGATAGACCGGTACTACTATAATACATCACCCCAGATAGACTGATACTACTATAATACATCACTCCTGATAGACTGATACTACTATAATACATCACTCCTGATAGACTGATACTACTATAATACATCACTCCTGATAGACTGATACTACTATAATACGTCACTCCTGATAGACTGATACTACTATAATACGTCCCTTCTGATGGACTGATACTACTATAATACGTCCCTTCTGATGGACTGATACTACTATAATACATCACTCCTGATGGACTGATACTACTATAATACGTCCCTTCTGATAGACTGATACTACTATAATACGTCCCTTCTGATGGACTGATACTACTATAATACATCACTCCTGATAGACTGATACTACTATAATACATCACTCCTGATGGACTGATACTACTATAATACGTCCCTTCTGATAGACTGATACTACTATAATACGTCCCTTCTGATGGACTGATACTACTATAATACGTCCCTTCTGATAGACTGATACTACTATAATACATCACTCCTGATAGACTGATACTACTATAATACATCACTCCTGATAGACTGATACTACTATAATACGTCCCTTCTGATGGACTGATACTACTATAATACATCACTCCTGATAGACTGATACTACTATAATACATCACTCCTGATAGACTGATACTACTATAATACATCACTCCTGATAGACTGATACTACTATAATTCATCACTCCTGATAGACTTATACTACTATAATACATCACTCCTGATAGACTGATACTACTATAATACGTCCCTTCTGATGGACTGATACTACTATAATACGTCCCTTCTGATAGACTGATACTACTATAATACATCACTCCTGATAGACCGATACTACTATAATACATCACTCCTGATAGACTGATACTACTATAATACATCACTCCTGATGGACTGATACTACTATAATACGTCCCTTCTGATAGACTGATACTACTATAATACGTCCCTTCTGATAGACTGATACTACTATAATACGTCCCTTCTGATGGACTGATACTACTATAATACGTCCCTTCTGATAGACTGATACTACTATAATACGTCCCTTCTGATAGACTGGCACCACTATAATAACTCACCAGATCGGAAGAAACCACAACCGGTACCGGGAGAATATAAACTATAACCGGATCATAAACATGTGATAGATCCCGATATGACTCTGTCCTCGGTTCCTTCATGTTTCCGGAGACCACACATCCTCACTGTCTATGGGAATGTCTCACACAATATGTCTGCCGCGGGGAAGACAGGGGAGTCCAACTCTGCGCGTCCTCTACCGGAGAGGTGACGTCACTGCCAGAGGCGGGGTTTTTATAACGACCTCGGGAGGAGGCAGAGGAGACGTCTGAGGTAAAACGAAAGTAAAACCTCCCTGGCTCTGTGAAGAGAAGAGGACGGGGATTTTTAGGTGACTTCCTCTAAATATGGCCGCCTCTTATTACCCATTGTGCCTTATGGTCAGACACTTCTGCTTTTGGTGTAAACATACAATATAGCTTACAATTTCCGTAGGTATTTTATAAGGTTATTTTATGCTTACAGGTATTGTGCCATTATTGTTCTAGTAATTGTTTCTGTTCGTTTTTATATAGCCATAGAGATTTATCCATAACTTACACATAAACACCATAAATTTGGCGCGGATTGTTGCGTCATATTTTTGGCGCATTGAGCAGAGTAAATTCTAAATTGGTACAACAATTGACTGACCTTCGGGCTCCCGGCCAACAGTAAAAAGAGTCAGGGCCCCTTTGGTTTAATCCGTGCACAGAGGCAGGACAATGGTTGCCAACACACAGCAAGGGCTATAGGCATCCAACAGTATGGTGTCCATTTTAGGACATCGTCAGTCGTCAGCCGTACCTCCGTCAGGCATATCAGCGTCCCGCCTCCTCCCTCGGACCAATCGTTGTCAGCCACAACTACGTCCTCTGTCAGGTAAAACAGCGTCCCGCTTCCTCCCTTGGACCAATCTTCGTCAGCCGCAACTCCGTCCTCTGTCAGGAAAAACAGCATCCCGCCTCCTCCCTTGGACCAATCGCCATCAGTCGTCAGCCGCAACTCCGTCTACTTCAGGCAAAACAGCATCCCGCCTCCTCCCTTGGACCAATCGGCGTCAGTCGTCAGCCTCAACTGTCCTCTGTCAGGCGAAACTGCGTCCCGCCTCCTCCCTCACACCAATCGCTGTCATCCATCAGCCACAATCCGAAAGTCCCTCATCCAAAACGCCGTCATGCCTCAGACGATTCTCCCTCAGACGCAACTTTTGACAGAGTTTTGGATGAGAGACTTTAGGATGACAAAGGAGGGAGGAGGGAGTTGCGGTTGTTGCCTGGCGGAGATTGGTCTGAGAGACTTTAGGATGACAGTTTTGGATGAGAGACTTTAGGAGGACAAAAGATGTAGTTGGGGCTGATGCCTGACAGAGATTGGTCCGAGGGAGGAGGCGGGACGCTGTTTTGCCTGACGACTGACTATATCCTAAAGTGGACACCGTACAACAGGGTACTAAAGCCTCCTTGTTTCTCAACCGTATCTCGTCTTGAATCTAGGCTGGAGGCACCCAACAGGGTAGTAGAGCCTCCACGTATCCCAACCGTATCTGATCTTGTATCCAGGCAAGAAGTGCCCAACAGGATACTAGAGCCGTCATGTATCCCAACTGTATCTCATCTTGTATCCAGGATAGAGGCACCCAACAGGATCGTAGAACCTCCATGTATCCCCACTGTATCTCATCTTGTATCTAGGCTAGAGGCACCCAACAGGATCGTAGAGCCTTCATATATCCCAACTGTATCTCCTCTTGTATCCAGGCTAGAGGCACCCAACAGGATCGTAGAGCCTTCATATATCCCAACTGTATCTCCTCTTGTATCCAGGCTAGAGGCACCCAACAGGATTGTAGAGCCTTCATATATTCCCACTGTAGCTCATCTTGTAGCCAGGCTAGAGGCATCCAACAGGTTCTTAGAGCCTCCACATATCCCAACCGTATCTCCTCTTGTATCCAGGCTAGAGGCACCCAACAGGATCGTAGAGCCTTCATATATCCCAACTGTATCTCCTCTTGTATCCTGGCTTGAGGCAGCCAACAGGATCGTAGAGCCTTCATATATCCCAACTGTATCTCCTCTTGTATCCAGGCTAGAGGCGCCCAACAAGATACTAAAGCCTTCATGTATCTCAACGGTATCTCATATTGTATCCAGGCTAGAGGCACCCAACAGGATCGTAGAGCCTTCATATATCCCAACTGTATCTCCTCTTGTATCCAGGCTAGAGGCACCCAACAAGATACTAAAGCCTTCATGTATCCCAACGGTATCTCATCTTGTAGCCAGGCTAGAGGCACCCAACAAGATACTAAAGCCTCCATGTATCCCGACGGTATCTCAACTTGTATCCAGGCTAGAGGCACCCAACAGGTTCGTAGAGCCTCCACATATCCCAACCGTATCTCATCTTGTATCTAGGTTAGAGGGCCCCAACAGGGTACTAGATCCTTCATGTATCCCTACTGGATCTCATCTTGTAGGGAGCAGTTTGTATTCACACCATAGAAATTATATATACAACAGGTCAATAGAAATATTTAATTACCGCTAATAAATTTCTGCCTAACCAATGTGGACCCCCTAACAGATATTGTGTAGGGTGGGCGTGTGATTTAATATTCTACCACTTTGAGGACACAGCCAATTTCATTCTTGCGTTTTCGTATTTTCTTTTTTGCCTTCTATTAGACAAAACTCTTATTTTTCCATCCATAGACCCAGAGGAGGGCTTGTTGGTTTTTTCTTGCAAAACCAATTGTACTTTATAATGACATCTTTTATTTTACCCTATAAGTATGGCGCAACCAAAAAAATATTATTTTGTGGGGAAAATAAGAAGAAAAACACAATTTTGGAAGTTTCGTTTTTGCACAGTGCACTTTATGGTAAAACGGCCATGTTTTTTTATTCTGAGGGTCAATACAATTAAAATTATCCCCTTGGTTACAGCTTTATTATTATTTAAAAAGAAAAAACTTTTTAACAAAATTATTATGTTTAAAATCGCCCTAGTCTGACCCCTATAACTTTATAATTTTTCTGTTTATTTATCTGTATGAGGCTCATTTTTAGTGTTGTGACCTATAGTTTTTATTGGTTCCACTTTGCATATATATGTGACTTTTTGATCGCTTTTTATTTCATTTTCTGGGATGTTGGTTACAAGTGTGTGAATGAACCCTAAAACATAAAATATTCACTTTAGCCCTTAAATTTGGACCCTTTGGGTATTATTATATAGTAAGGAGCACAGAGGGGGGAGGGCATTATTATACAGTAAAGAACACAGAGGGGGGGGGCATTATTATACAGTAAGGAGCACAGAGGGGGCATTATTATACAGTACGGAGCACAGAGGGGGCATTATTATACAGTACGGAGCACAGGGGGGGGCATTATTATACAGTAAGGAGCACAGAGGGGGGGCATTATTATACAGTAAGGAGCACAGAGGGGGCATTATTATACAGTACGGAGCACAGAGGGGGCATTATTATACAGTACGGAGCACAGGGGGGGGCATTATTATACAGTAAGGAGCACAGAGGGGGGGCATTATTATACAGTAAGGAGCACAGAGGGGGGCATTATTATATAGTAAGGAGCACAGAGGGGGGCATTATTATACAGTAAGGAGCACAGAGGGGGGGCATTATTATACAGTAAGGAGCACAGAGGGGGGCATTATTATATAGTAAGGAGCACAGAGGGGGGCATTATTATACAGTAAGGAGCACAGAGGGGGCATTATTATACAGTAAGGAGCATAGAGGGGGCATTATTATACAGTAAGGAGCACAGAGGGGCATTACTATACAGTAAGGAGCACAGAGGGGGCATTATTATACAGTAAGGAGCACAGAGGGGGGCATTATTATACAGTAAGAAGCACAGAGGAGGGCATTATCATACAGTAAGGAGCACAGAGGGGGGCATTATTATACAGTAAGGAGCACAGAGGGGGGCATTATTATACAGTAAGGAGCACAGAGGGGCATTACTATACAGTAAGGAGCACAGAGGGGGGCATTATTATACAGTAAGGAGCACAGAGGGGGGCATTATTATACAGTAAGAAGCACAGAGGAGGGCATTATTATACAGTAAGGAGCACAGAGGGGGGCATTATTATACAGTAAGGAGCACAGAGGGGGGCATTATTATACAGTAAGGAGCGCAGAGGGGGCATTATTATATAGTAAGGAGCACAGAGGGGGGCATTATTATACAGTACGGAGCTCAGAGGGGGCATTATTATACAGTAAGGAGCACAGAGGGGGGCATTATTATACAGTAAGGGTCACAGAGGGGGGGGGCATTATTATACAGTAAGGAGCACAGAGGGGGGCATTATTATACAGTAAGGAGCACAGAGGGGGCATTATACAGTAAGGAGCACAGAGGGGGGCATTATTATACAGTAAGGAGCACAGAGGGGGGCATTATTATACAGTAAGAAGCACAGATGGGGGGGCATTATTATACAGTAAGGAGCACAGAGGGGGCATTATTATACAGTAAGGAGCACAGAGGGGGCATTATTATACAGTAAGGAGCACAGAGGGGGGCATTATTATACAGTAAGGAGCACAGAGGGGGCATTATTATATAGTAAGGAGCACAGAGGGGGGCATTATTATATAGTAAGGAGCACAGAGGGGGCATTATTATACAGTAAGGAGCACAGGAGGGGGGGGGCATTATTATACAGTAAGGAGCACAGAGGGGGGCATTATTATATAGTAAGCAGCACAGAGGGGGCATTATTATACAGTAAGGAGCACAGAGGGGGGCATTATTATACAGTAAGGAGCACAGGGGGGGGGCATTATTATACAGTAAGAAACACAGAGGGGGGCATTATTATACAGTAAGGAGCACAGAGGAGGGAATTATTATACAGTAAGGAGCACAGAGGGGGGCATTATTATACAGTAAGGAGCACAGGGGGGGGGGCATTATTATACAGTAAGGAGCACAGAGGGGGCATTATTATACAATAAGGAGCACAGAGGGGGGGCATTATTATATATTAAGGAGCACAGAGGGGGCATTATTATACAGTAAGGAGCACAGAGGGGGGCATTATTATACAGTAAGGAGCACAGGAGGGGGGGCATTATTATATAGTAAGGAGCACAGAGGGGGCATTATTATACAGTACGGAGCACAGGGGGGGGCATTATTATACAGTAAGGAGCACAGAGGGGGCATTATTATACAGTAAGGAGCACAGGGGGGGGCATTATTATACAGTAAGGAGCACAGAGGGGGCATTATTATACAGTAAGGAGCACAGAGGGGGGCATTATTATACAGTAAGGAGCACAGGGGGGGGCATTATTATACAGTAAGGAGCACAGAGGGGGCATTATTATACAATAAGGAGCACAGAGGGGGGGCATTATTATATATTAAGGAGCACAGAGGGGGGCATTATTATACAGTAAGGAGCACAGGAGGGGGGGCATTATTATACAGTAAGGAGCACAGAGGGGGGCATTATTATACAGTAAGGAGCACAGAGGGGGCATTATACAGTAAGGAGCACAGAGGGGGGCATTATTATACAGTAAGGAGCACAGAGGGGGCATTATTATACAGTAAGGAACACAGAGGGGGCATTATTATACAGTAAGGAGCACAGAGGGGGGGGGGCATTATTATACAGTAAGGAGCACAGAGGGGGGCATTATTATACAGTAAGAAGCACAGAGGGGGGGCATTATTATATATTAAGGAGCACAGAGGGGGGCATTATTATACAGTAAGGAGCACAGGAGGGGGGGCATTATTATACAGTAAGGAGCACAGAGGGGGGCATTATTATACAGTAAGGAGCACAGAGGGGGCATTATACAGTAAGGAGCACAGAGGGGGGCATTATTATACAGTAAGGAGCACAGAGGGGGCATTATTATACAGTAAGGAGCACAGAGGGGGCATTATACAGTAAGGAGCACAGAGGGGGCATTATACAGTAAGGAGCACAGAGGGGGCATTATTATACAGTAAGGAGCACAGAGGGGGCATTATTATACAGTAAGGAGCACAGAGGGGGCATTATTATACAGTAAGGAGCACAGAGGGGGCATTATTATACAGTAAGGAGCACAGAGGGGGCATTATTATACAGTAAGGAGCACAGGGGGGGGGCATTATTATATAGTAAGGAGCACAGAGGGGGCATTATTATACAGTAAGGGTCACAGAGGAGGCATTATTATACAGTAAGGGTCACAGAGGGGGCATTATTATACAGTAAGGAGCACAGAGGGGGGCATTATTATACAGTAAGGAGCACAGAGGGGGCATTATTATACAGTAAGGAGCACAGAGGGGGCATTATTATACAGTAAGAAGCACAGAGGGGGGCATTATTATACAGTAAGAAGCACAGAGGAGGGAATTATTATACAGTAAGGAGCACAGAGGGGGGCATTATTATACAGTAAGGGTCACAGAGGGGGGGCATTATTATACAGTAAGGAGCGCAGAGGGGGCATTATTATAGAGTAAGAAGCACAGAGGGGGCATTATTATACAGTAAGAAGCACAGAGGGGGGCATTATTATACAGTAAGAAGCACAGAGGGGGGCATTATTATACAGTAAGGAGCACAGAGGGGGGGGGCATTATTATACAGTAAGGAGCACAGAGGGGGGCATTATTATACAGTAAGGAGCACAGAGGGGGGCATTATTATACAGTAAGGAGCACAGAAGGGGGCATTATTATACAGTAAGAAACACAGAGGGGGGCATTATTATACAGTAAGGAGCACAGAGGAGGGAATTATTATACAGTAAGGAGCACAGAGGGGGGCATTATTATACAGTAAGGAGCACAGAGGGGGGCATTATTATACAGTAAGAAACACAGAGGGGGGCATTATTATACAGTAAGGAGCACAGAGGGGGCATTATTATACAGTAAGGAGCACAGAGGGGGGCATTATTATACAGTAAGGAACACAGAGGGGGCATTATTATACAGTAAGGAGCACAGAGGAGGCATTATTATATAGTAAGGAGCACAGAGGGGGGCATTATTATACAGTAAGGAGCACAGAGGGGGGCATTATTATACAGTAAGGAGCACAGAGGGGGGGCATTATTATACAGTAAGAAACACAGAGGGGGGCATTATTATACAGTAAGGAGCACAGAGGGGGGCATTATTATACAGTAAGAAACACAGAGGGGGGCATTATTATACAGTAAGGAGCACAGAGGGGGCATTATTATACAGTAAGGAGCACAGAGGGGGGCATTATTATACAGTAAGGAACACAGAGGGGGCATTATTATACAGTAAGGAGCACAGAGGGGGGCATTATTATACAGTAAGGAGCACAGAGGAGGCATTATTATATAGTAAGGAGCACAGAGGGGGGCATTATTATACAGTAAGGAGCACAGAGGGGGGCATTATTATACAGTAAGGAGCACAGAGGGGGGGCATTATTATACAGTAAGAAACACAGAGGGGGGCATTATTATACAGTAAGGAGCACAGAGGGGGGCATTATTATACAGTAAGGAGCACAGAGGAGGCATTATTATACAGTAAGGAGCACAGAGGGGGGCATTATTATACAGTAAGGAGCACAGAGGGGGCATTATTATACAGTGAGGAGCTCAGAGGGGGCATTATTATACAATAAGGAGCACAGAGGGGGCATTATTATACAGTAAGGAGCACAGAGGGGGCATTATTATACAGTAAGGAGCACAGAGGGGGCATTATTATACAGTAAGGAGCACAGAGGGGGGCATTATTATACAGTAAGGAGCACAGAGGGGGCATTATTATACAGTAAGGAGCACAGAGGGGGCATTATTATACAGTAAGGAGCACAGAGGGGGGGCATTATTATACAGTAAGGAGCACAGAGGGGGCATTATTATACAGTAAGGAGCACAGAGGGGGGGCATTATTATACAGTAAGGAGCACAGAGGGGGGCATTATTATACAGTAAGAATCACAGAGGGGGGCATTATTATATAGTAAGGAGCACAGAGGGGGGCATTATTATACAGTAAGGAGCACAGAGGGGGGCATTATTATACAGTAAGGAGCACAGAGGAGGGCATTATTATACAGTAAGAAGCACAGAGGGGGGCATTATTATACAGTAAGGAGCACAGAGGGGGCATTATTATACAGTAAGAAGCACAGAGGAGGGCATTATTATACAGTAAGAAGCACAGAGGGGGGCATTATTATACAGTAAGGAGCACAGAGGGGGGCATTATTATACAGTAAGGAGCACAGAGGGGGGCATTATTATACAGTAAGGAGCACAGAGGGGGCATTATTATATAGTAAGGAGCACAGAGGGGGGCATTATTATACAGTAAGGAGCACAGAGGGGGCATTATTATACAGTAAGGAGCACAGAGGGGGCATTATTATAAAGTGAGGAGCACAAAGGGGGGCATTATTATACAGTAAGGAACACAGAGGGGGGCATTATTATACAGTAAGGAGCACAGAGGGGGGGGGCATTATTATACAGTAAGGAACACAGAGGGGACATTATACAGTAAGGAGCATCGGGGGCATTATTATACAGTAAGGAGCACAGAGGGGGCATTATTATACAGTAAGGAGCACAGAGGGGGCCTTATTATACAGTGAGGAGCACAGAGGGGGCATTATTATACAGTAAGGAGCACAGAAGGGGCATTATTATACAGTAAGGAGCACAGAGGGGGGCATTATTATATAGTAAGGAGCACAGAAGGGGGCATTATTATACAGTAAGGAGCACAGGGGGGGCATTATTATACAGTAAGGAGCACAGAGGGGGGCATTATTATACAGTAAGGGGCACAGAGGGGCATTATTATACAGTAAGAATCACAGAGCAGGGCATTATTATACAGTAAGGAGCACAGAGGGGGGCATTATTATACAGTAAGGAGCATCGGGGGCATTATTATACAGTAAGGAGCACAGGAGGGGGGGCATTATTATACAGTAAGGAGCACAGGGGGGGCATTATTATACAGTAAGGAGCACAGAGGGGGGCATTATTATATAGTAAGCAGCACAGAGGGGGCATTATTATATAGTAAGGAGCACAGGGGGGGCATTATTATACAGTAAGGAGCACAGGGGGGGCATTATTATACAGTAAGGAGCACAGAGGGGGCATTATACAGTAAGGAGCACAGAGGGGGCATTATTATACAGTAAGGAGCACAGGGGGGGCATTATTATACAGTAAGGAGCACAGAGGGGGCATTATACAGTAAGGAGCACAGAGGGGGCATTATTATACAGTGAGGAGCTCAGAGGGGGCATTATTATACAATAAGGAGCACAGAGGGGGGCATTATTATACAGTAAGGAGCACAGAGGAGGGCATTATTATACAGTAAGAAGCACAGAGGAGGGCATTATTATACAGTAAGAAGCACAGAGGGGGGCATTATTATACAGTAAGGAGCACAGAGGGGGGCATTATTATACAGTAAGGAGCACAGAGGGGGGCATTATTATACAGTAAGGAGC
The DNA here is from genome assembly GCF_029499605.1 of Hyla sarda. Classification (NCBI taxonomy): domain Eukaryota; kingdom Metazoa; phylum Chordata; class Amphibia; order Anura; family Hylidae; genus Hyla; species Hyla sarda. The sequence goes on from NC_079192.1 coordinate 417,593,487, forward strand.
ACAGAGGGGGCATTATTATATAGTAAGGAGCACAGAGGGGGGCATTATTATACAGTAAGGAGCACAGAGGGGGCATTATTATACAGTAAGGAGCACAGAGGGGGCATTATTATAAAGTGAGGAGCACAAAGGGGGGCATTATTATACAGTAAGGAACACAGAGGGGGGCATTATTATACAGTAAGGAGCACAGAGGGGGGGGGGCATTATTATACAGTAAGGAACACAGAGGGGACATTATACAGTAAGGAGCATCGGGGGCATTATTATACAGTAAGGAGCACAGAGGGGGCATTATTATACAGTAAGGAGCACAGAGGGGGCCTTATTATACAGTGAGGAGCACAGAGGGGGCATTATTATACAGTAAGGAGCACAGAAGGGGCATTATTATACAGTAAGGAGCACAGAGGGGGGCATTATTATATAGTAAGGAGCACAGAAGGGGGCATTATTATACAGTAAGGAGCACAGGGGGGGCATTATTATACAGTAAGGAGCACAGAGGGGGGCATTATTATACAGTAAGGGGCACAGAGGGGCATTATTATACAGTAAGAATCACAGAGCAGGGCCTTATTATACAGTAAGGAGCACAGAGGGGGGCATTATTATACAGTAAGGAGCATCGGGGGCATTATTATACAGTAAGGAGCACAGGAGGGGGGGCATTATTATACAGTAAGGAGCACAGGGGGGGCATTATTATACAGTAAGGAGCACAGAGGGGGGCATTATTATATAGTAAGCAGCACAGAGGGGGCATTATTATATAGTAAGGAGCACAGGGGGGGCATTATTATACAGTAAGGAGCACAGGGGGGGCATTATTATACAGTAAGGAGCACAGAGGGGGCATTATACAGTAAGGAGCACAGAGGGGGCATTATTATACAGTAAGGAGCACAGGGGGGGCATTATTATACAGTAAGGAGCACAGAGGGGGCATTATACAGTAAGGAGCACAGAGGGGGCATTATTATACAGTGAGGAGCTCAGAGGGGGCATTATTATACAATAAGGAGCACAGAGGAGGGCATTATTATACAGTAAGGAGCACAGAGGGGGCATTATTATACAATAAGGAGCACAGAGGGGGCATTATTAAACAGTAAGGGGCACAGAGGGGGCATTATTATACAGTAAGGAGCACAGAGGGGGGCATTATTATATAGTAAGGAGCACAGAGGGGGGCATTATTATATAGTAAGGAGCACAGAGGGGGGCATTATTATACAGAAGGAGCACAGAGGGGGGCATTATTATATAGTAAGGAGCACAGAGGGGGGCATTATTATACAGTAGGGAGCACAGAGGGGGCATTATTATACAGTAAGGAGCACAGAGGGGGCATTATTATACAGTAAGGAGCACAGAGGGGGCATTATTATAGAGTAATGAGCACAGAGGGGGCATTATTATACAGTAAGGAGCACAGAGGGGGGGCATTATTATACAGTAAGGAGCACAGAGGGGGCATTATTATACAGTAAGGAGCACAGAGGGGGGCATTATTATATAGTAAGGAGCACAGGGGGGGCATTATTATACAGTAAGGAGCACAGAGGGGGGCATTATTATACAGTAAGGAGCACAGAGGGGGCATTATTATATAGTAAGGAGCACAGGGGGGGCATTATTATACAGTGAGGAGCACAGAGGGGGCATTATTATACAATAAGGAGCACAGAGGGGGCATTATTATACAGTAAGGAGCACAGAGGGGGCATTATTATACAGTAAGGAGCACAGAGGGGGCATTATTATACAGTAAGGAGCACAGAGGGGGGCATTATTATACAGTAAGGAGCACAGAGGGGGCATTATTATATAGAAAGGAGCACAGAGGGGGCATTATTATATAGTAAGGAGCACAAAGGGGGGCATTATTATACAGTAAGGAGCACAGGGGGGGGGCATTATTATACAGTAAGGAGCACAGAGGGGGGCATTATTATACAGTAAGAAGCACAGAGGGGGGCATTATTATACAGTAAGGAGCACAGAGGGGGCATTATTATACAGTAAGGAGCACAGAGGGGGGGCATTATTATACAGTAAGGAGCACAGAGGGGGCATTATTATACAGTAAGGAGCACAGAGGGGGGGCATTATTATACAGTAAGGAGCACAGAGGGGGCATTATTATACAGTGAGGAGCACAGAGGGGTGGCATTATTATACAGTAAGGAGCACAGAGGGGGCATTATTATACAGTAAGGAGCACAGAGGGGGCATTATTATACAGTAAGGAGCACAGAGGGGGGCATTATTATACAGTAAGGAGCTCAGAGGGGGCATTATTATACAGTAAGGAGCACAGAGGAGGGCATTATTATACAGTAAGAAGCACAGAGGAGGGCATTATTATACAGTAAGAAGCACAGAGGGGGGCATTATTATACAGTAAGGAGCACAGAGGGGGCATTATTATACAGTAAGGAGCACAGAGGGGGGCATTATTATACAGTAAGGAGCACAGAGGGGGCATTATTATATAGTAAGGAGCACAGAGGGGGGCATTATTATACAGTAAGGAGCACAGAGGGGGGGGGCATTATTATACAGTAAGGAACACAGAGGGGACATTATACAGTAAGGAGCATCGGGGGCATTATTATACAGTAAGGAGCACAGAGGGGGCCTTATTATACAGTGAGGAGCACAGAGGGGGCATTATTATACAGTAAGGAGCACAGAGGGGGCATTATTATACAGCAAGGAGCACAGAGGGGGGCATTATTATATAGTAAGGAGCACAGAAGGGGGCATTATTATACAGTAAGGAGCACAGGGGGGGCATTATTATACAGTAAGGAGCACAGAGGGGGGCATTATTATACAGTAAGGGGCACAGAGGGGCATTATTATACAGTAAGAATCACAGAGCAGGGCATTATTATACAGTAAGGAGCACAGAGGGGGGCATTATTATACAGTAAGGAGCATCGGGGGCATTATTATACAGTAAGGAGCACAGGAGGGGGGGCATTATTATACAGTAAGGAGCACAGAGGGGGGCATTATTATATAGTAAGCAGCACAGAGGGGCATTATTATATAGTAAGGAGCACAGGGGGGGCATTATTATACAGTAAGGAGCACAGGGGGGGCATTATTATACAGTAAGGAGCACAGAGGGGGCATTATACAGTAAGGAGCACAGAGGGGGCATTATTATACAGTAAGGAGCACAGGGGGGGCATTATTATACAGTAAGGAGCACAGAGGGGGCATTATACAGTAAGGAGCACAGAGGGGGCATTATTATACAGTGAGGAGCTCAGAGGGGGCATTATTATACAATAAGGAGCACAGAGGAGGGCATTATTATACAGTAAGGAGCACAGAGGGGGGCATTATTATACAGAAGGAGCACAGAGGGGGGGCATTATTATACAGTAAGGAGCACAGAGGGGGGGCATTATTATATAGTAAGGAGCACAGAGGGGGGCATTATTATACAGTAGGGAGCACAGAGGGGGCATTATTATACAGTAAGGAGCACAGAGGGGGCATTATTATACAGTAAGGAGCACAGAGGGGGCATTATTATACAGTAAGGAGCACAGAGGGGGCATTATTATAGAGTAATGAGCACAGAGGGGGCATTATTATATAGTAAGGAGCACAGAGGGGCATTATTATACAGTAAAGAGCACAGAGGGGGGCATTATTATATAGTAAGGAGCACAGAGGGGCATTATTATACAGTAGGGAGCACAGAGGGGGCATTATTATATAGTAAGAAGCACAGAGGGGGGCATTATTATATAGTAAGGAGCACAGAGGGGGCATTATTATATAGTAAGGAGCACAGAGGGGGCATTATTATACAGTAAGGAGCACAGAGGGGGGCATTATTATATAGTAAGGAGCACAGAGGGGGGCATTATTATACAGTAAGGAGCACAGAGGGGGGGCATTATTATACAGTAAGGAGCACGGGGGGCATTATTATAGAGTAATGAGCACAGAGGGGGCATTATTATATAGTAAGGAGCACAGAGGGGCATTATTATACAGTAAGGAGCACAGAGGGGGCATTATTATACAGTAAGGAGCACGGGGGGCATTATTATACAGTAAGGATCATTATTATACAGTAAGGACTGGAGCACAGAGGGGGGCATTGTTATACAGTAAGGGGCACAGAGGGGGCATTATCATACAGTAAGGAGCACAGAGGGGTCCATTATTGTACATTATGGAGCACAGAGGGGGCATTATTGTACATTATTGAGCACAGAGGGGGGCATTATTACAGTGTGGGGCATTAAGAGGAGAACTATTACTGTGTGAGGAATAAAATATTACTGAGAAGACCTCTTTCTCACTACCGTTGTGACCCAGCAGTGTGACGGCCGGCAGGGAAAATAGCGGGAGATAAAATACAGCTTGTGCCGTCTTTTTCTCCCGCTACTTCCCTGCAAAATAGCAGCACATTGTCTATAATGGGGTCTGTCAGGACACGCTGTTGCCCGTTGCACCCCGTCAAGAATGACGGCCGTCAAACTCGGGGGAGGGGAGGAAGTTTGACAGTCGTTCTTGACGGGGCACAATGACATTGTGAAAGAAGCCTTAGTGTGTGCTGTGACTATTACTGTAGAAAAAGCTAATGGAGACACTGTTAGGCTACATGGCAAAAATGGGTCACGCAGTCAAATATGACCATGTTGTGCTCTCTGAATCTTGCTAAATCTCAGCTAATGTAAGTAAATGTCATCACACATAGAGAATCCAGCACAAATCAGTGCTTTCTCTTTAGGTGGTTTATTAAACGCTTATAACAGTATCATAAAATGTTTGGTTTCCTGGGACCATGAGCACCTAATAAGCAAGAACTGATTTTTGCTGGATTTCTCTACGTGCCCTTACGAGTTGCTGTTGCCCCACAGCTATCAGTGCACTTTGTTCCTGAAAAGAGGGGAGCTGAGCTGATATGCAATGCTGTTACACTAAATGGGGTCACGTTGTGACCCCCCAAATTAATCCTGGATGGAATTATTACGTTTGTCATGTTGTAGACACAGCTACTTGTGGTTTACAGCACAACCCTATTTACCCACAACTGAGATGCTGCACAATTCAGGGAGCGCAACATGTTGATCTTTAGTCACGCAATTCGGGAGCCCCATTTTTAATTTTGCCCAGGGCCACTCTTAGTCTAAAACTGACCCTGCTTTCAGTTGCACAGTTTTCCCCAATAAACTCATTCCTTTCCTCTAATATTGTAAGTACCTCCATATATTATCTTTACATTTACACATAAAAGGTTTTATTTAATTCCAACAACAACTTCTTGGTTCGTCTTATTTTATGTTGAATAAACAATGCTAACAACATCTCTGCAGGCGGTTAAAGTATTGGTTGTTGATCACATCTTCATTTGTTGTTTATTTTATTTTTATGTGTTATTACTGTTCAGGATTTTCCAACTATGATGTAGTCGTAATATCGTGTATAACTATTCTAGGGATGTGCTTTACTTAAAGGGGTACTCCGGTGCTTAGACATCTTATCCCCTATCCAAAGGATAGGGGATAAGATGCCTGATCGCGGGAGTCCAGCTGCTGGGGACCCCCGGGATCATGCACGCGGCACCCCGTTTACCGGCGACTACAGGGCGGGTGGCGTGTGATGTCACGTCCCCGCCCCCGTGTGATGTCACGCTCCGCCCCTCAATGCAAGGAGGGGCGTGATAGCTCCCGTAGGCTTGCATTGAGGGGCGGAGCGCGACTTCACACGGGGGCGGGGGCGTGACGTCACACGCCGCCCGCCTTGTAGTCGCCGGTAATCAGCGCTCTGGGGACTGATTACAAACGGGGTGCTGCGTGCATGATCCCGGGGGTCCCCAGCGGCGGGACTCCCGCGATCAGGCATCTTATCCCCTATCCTTTGGATAGGGGATAAGATGTCTAAGCACCGGAGTACCTCTTTAAAATTAGCTAATTTGTCAATTGTTCCTTATGTACATTATTACCCATAAACCTTTGCTATGATTAAGAATGTTGCACAGGAAAAATACATGAGTCCTATAGAAGGGTTTAAACTTCCATGTGTTTTATTGACCTGTGGAAATGAATAAAGGAACTATGATTGGTGCTCGATCATCTCGTACCTGAGGACACATTCACTCTTCTTTTGATTTGTGTAAATTTTTTACTTTTTGTTTTTTTCTATTCTTAGATATAAACATTTCATTATCCTGCAGATTGGCAGACATGATGCCGTACAATAAGATCTCACATCATGTTCTACTGATGCTCTTCACACTTGGTCTTGGCTAAATCTTTCACAAATTTATCCCACTTTTTTTGCCATACGTCCATCAATCTGTCCTTCTTCTTTGGAGACAATGAGCTGAACCTGTTAAAGAAGTAGATATTAGCAGGGTGATCCAGGTGAAGAGGGTGCAGGTACTAAAGAAGTACAATGTCTGTCCTCTAGATAGTTTTAACCTGCTCAGAGCTCCTCAATTCTTCTGGCACCTCAACTTTCCCAAACAGAGAAGATGAGGAGTGGCCATAATTACATTCTACCCTTCAGAGCTAACAGGAACAGTAGGACAATCCTCTAAGTTTGCCTAGAACTGTGTTGAGACTTTGCTGTCACTTACCTGATTGAGTTGACCGCTAGCTGTTTAAGAGTCTTCAGATCGGCCTTTAGGCCCCCAATTCCCATGAACACCTCATAGAAGTCATATGACAATCCTTGGGTGCCAAACATGGCTGGGTCATCGGAGCTGATAACCAGAGGATGACCTTCAGCCAGCAGAGTAGCTGCAGGGTGGTTGCGCAGGTCAGACACTAAAAGGAGGACCTGCAGGCGAGAGGCATAGGTCAAATTACATTGGGATGGAGTCCTGGGTGACATACATTTAACCCCTTAAAGGGGTACTCCACTGCTCAGTGTTTGGAACAAACTGTTCCGAATGCTGGAGCCGGCGTCGGGAGCTCGGGACGTCATAATCCAGCCCCCTCATGATGTCACGCCCCGCCCCCTCAATGCAAGTCTATGGGAGGGGGCGTGATGGCTGTCCTTAGATGGCAACCAGTTAAGATAGTGGTGCCACAACTGACCTGGTTGGAGATTGGACAGATCTCTAAAGGCACATTCATCTTCATAGATATCTCCCGGGCCGCAGGGTGTTTGAGGATGGCGTATCCATGACCGATCCGGGAAGTCTTCAGCAACAAGGCGTCCAGCAGATTTTCATCTACATCCATGCCTTGCCAGTCTGAAAATATTTGCACATGGTCATATAGACAAATACACTGTGAAAAGTAGAAAGAATAATGCCACCTATCTGTAAACTGCTACCTTTTTAGGTATAATTGGAATATGGAAGTACTTGGTAAGTATCTTGTTATGCCACTTAGTTTATGTCCCTCTTTTTTTAATTTAACTAGTACTCATAATTGGCGCTAAAACCCCACCAGAAACGCTGTAACACCTCTGCCTGGAATAAAACTCTTCCACTTCCAGGGAATGATTTACTATGGAGGCGGCAGGCCTTTACACTATAACCTCATTTGCTTACCAGTCTCTCCAGCATGGAAAAAATATGGCAGGGTATCCCCCATCTTGCTGGGGATGGTGAGAGCTTCTCGTAACTGGTACAGTGATTTACCGAGATCTTCTTGGCCAACCTTACAAAAGAAAGAGATTGATGCTGCATCTAATGATTAAATGCACTGAGATTGCTTTCTCTAAATATGAAAGATTTTGGGTTGACCCAGACCAAGGAATATGAGATTCCAACTGGAGAAACCAGACCCAGGTACTTGACTCTTTCTCTGAACAGATGACACTTGAGGGGCGAGAGGACTAACCTCTCTAGAGAAAGAGAATGATTTGTGCCCTAAGTACTCACTGCTTTCTCTGAACAAATTACACTTGTGAGGCTTCAGCTATAAACCATACATCTCCAGGCTGGTTGACACCAAGTCTAACGTCTGTAGGTGCTCAGAGAAGGGGAAGGATGTTTTTCTCAGGTACTTGCTCTGTCTGATGATGTAGCCATTCAGCAGTCATTTCCATAGTGCCTTAGCCTCTTGAATGAGCACGGGAGCCAGTTGCGAATCGCTAGGGGCTCCAGCCAGCCCAAATATAAAAGGAGGTTTGTTAGTGTGTATTAATAAAAAGAGTGCTTTTTTTCCCCCTTTGTTCTCAAAAGTCCCTAACACTGTGCGCTGTTCCATACCTTCTTTCTATATATTGTGCACTACAGTGATATTTAAAAAAACAAATGTAAGTATTACTTACAGATGCTCTTCATACGTTCAAAGGAAATGCCTATGGGCAGTGCATATCAGTATGGGCGGAGCAATTTGGTATGGGTGGGGTATATTGGTGTGGGTGTGGCATACCTTGTGGGGGAGGAGCTTAGCGGCCTCCTCAGTAGTTCTTGCAGGGGGGGGGGGGGCCCAAATTTATTGTTACCCCACTGACTGGAGCCATGTGTCAAAAGCAATGGGACAAACACCCTTTTCTAATCATGTTGAGGTTATACTAGGTTAACTTGGCTAGAGGTGTATGGGGTAAAGCTGAAGACACACAAGGGCCATCTTTGCAGATAAGTCATCAAGAACCTGGGACAAACATCCTTTTCTAAGCACCTAGGGGGAGATTTATCGAAACCCGTCCAGAGGAAAACTTGCTGAGTTGCCCATAGCAACCAATCAGATTGCTTCTTTTAAAAAATGAAAGAAGCGATCTGGCTGGTTGCTATGGGTAACACAGCAGGCTTGGTGTTAACAGACTGGAGGTGTATGGATTTAAGGTGAAGTGTCATCTGTTCAGAGAAAGCATCTAGTACCTGGGACCAGCCTTCTTCTCTGACTATCTAGAGAGGTTAGACTTGGTGTTAACCTGGCTGGAGGTGTATGGGTTGAACTGAAGACCTACTAGTGTCATCTGTTCAGAGAAAGTGTTGACTACCTGGGACAAACATTATTCTCTTTTAAGCATCTAGAGAGGTTAGACTTGGTTTTCACCATACTGACATGTGACTAAGCCCCAGGTCCTTCTGTGGCCTTTCTATATACATATACTGTACACATAATATATATATATATATATATATATATATATATATATATATACTGCCCAGCCTCCTGTATACACATTGACTCGTCTATGGTCAACACAAGTGAGATATTTCTTACCAAATCAAAGCCTGCCATGATGTCCGGAAACTGAGACATGAGCTTAATTGCATAATGAATGGCTTCCTTCACTACAGGAAGATCTTCTTGTCTAGAGAGGGGAAAGTTATATCATCAGTATTTCTAAGACCTCCATATTAGAAGCTCATATATTCACTGGTAAACAAACTTTGCATTCTCATAGAATATACTAAATCCTCCAGTCTATCTAGTTATCAGGGCCGGACTGGCTTGGCGGGATACCGGGAAAATTCCCGGTGGGCCGCTCACCCTGGGGCCGGCAATGGCCGGCCAATTACTCAGGCACCATCAGACTGACCCGTTTTTATATATTCAGCACGGTTGCGGCGCAGTGCGGTCGGGCTGCGGCGGACGCCCATGCACACTACACTACACTAGGATACAAGGGCCTGATACTAGTATCAGGCCCTTGTATGCAGAGCAGCAGCGGCCGCAAAGTGAAGAAGCTATAAGCTCCGCCTCCCGGCCCCGTCAGTGTCACTCACCCTCCTCGTCGCTGTCGTCATGACGTCATCTGCTCAGAGGAGGTCGCGCGGCGCAGGACATCATCACGCTGCCCACACTGGGAACGCAGACGTCGCGTTACTGGGCAGGCTCAGGCGCAGTCTCGGAAAGAACGGGCATGTGATGATTAAGGTAAGTTACTAGTCCCTTTTTTTATTTTACAAATACTCTGTTTGTGGACCTATCTGCGGTTGCCTAATGTAGGGGGGAAGTATCTCAGCCAGTCACTGTGGAATCTGGACCTATCTCTATCTGCCTAATATGGGGCGGGTATCTGCCTCTGGACCACCTATGTGCCCAGGGTAGTAGAGTGTGTCTGCCTGTGTCTGTGGACCTATCTGCCTAAGGGGGGGGGGGTGTAGAGTGTATCTGCCTGTGGCTGTGGACCTATCTGCCTAAGGGGGGGGGGTATCTGCCTGTAGACCTATCTGCCTAAGGGGGGGGGGTATCTGCCTGTCTACCTATCTGCTAATCTAAAGGGGGCTTCCTTTCTGTCTAATCTAAAGACTGCCTAATGCCTGCCTAACATATCTAATCTAAGGGGGGGCTGCCTGTCTACCTCTCTGACTAATCTAGGGGGGGGGGCGCTACCTGTCCACCTATGTGCCTAATCTAAAGGGGGAGCCTGCCTTCCTGCCAACCGACCTATCTGCCTAATCTAAAGGGGGGGGGGGAGCATGCCTGCCTGCCGTCCATCCTATCTGCCTAGGATCTCAGCCGGAGATCTACCAAATGTGGAGGGAAAGGGGAAAGACCTAATATTGGGGGGAATTACCAAGCTAATATGATAGGAGGGAGCTAGTATGGGAGCATTGAGGGGGCCTGACTGCCATATGGAGGAACAGAGGGGGCCTAACTGCCACATGAGGACATAAAAGGGACCTAGCTACTATATAGGAGCACAGAAAGAACCAAACAACGATATAGGAGCATAGAGGGGCCCTAATACTAAATGGAGCACAGAGTGGGGCTTTACAATTTGGGAGCACAGATTGGGCCTTACTGCTATATGGGGGCACTATTACTATGTAAGTTGCCCAATATTGATGGGAAGTTTGCATATAGTTAATAATGGTGCTGGAGCAAGGAGCCAAAAAATGTTTGTTTTGCAGATTCTGCGAAGACAAGTCTTGACCGGGAGAGGTCTTATGACAGTACAGATGGAGAAGAATAAAGATGAACACAGAAGACGTCAGCTGTGATTCACTTGGAGAAGACGTCAGCTGTGATTCACTTGGAGAAGACGTCAGCTGTGATTCTCTGGATGTAACTGTAAGCATTTATGCGGTGTGTACCTCCTGTGTAGTGTTGGTGTCTACCTGTATATGGGCACTGTAGCAAGGGAATCTTGGTCTTAGCCTAGTGGATTTTATTCAGTAGCAGTGTGGGCATATTGGTCATTCTGTGGTTATGATGTGGCAGTATATATCGTTCTTGGTATACAGGATTTGGTTAGTAACAGTAGGATGGTGATAATATTCCTAATATTCCTCCTTGTATACTGGTATTATTGTTAATATTGGTCTCAGTATACAGGAATTGGTCAGTACCAGTATGATGGTAATATGTATAGTAATAATATTCCTCCTTGTATACTGATATTATTGGTAATATTGGTCTCAGTATACAGGATTTGGTCAGTAACAGTATAATGGTAATATTATTCCTCCTTTTATACTGATATTATTGGTAATATTGGTCAGTATACAGGATTTGGTCAGTAACAGAATAGGGGTAATATGTATTGTGATAATATTTTCCCTTTTTCTACTGGTCACATTGCTATCAGTATATTGGATTTCTACATGCAATTGTTAGGATTTGGCAGGCTGGATGTGGATCCTCTGTGTCAGCGAGGGATTGGCGTGGACTGTGTCGGTTGACCGGTTCTAGGGTTGCTACTGGTATTCACCAGAGCCCGCCGCAAAGCGGGATGGTCTTGCTGCGGCGGTCGCAACCAAGTCGTATCCACCGACAACGGCTCAACCTCGCTGACTGCTGAGAAGGCGTGGGACAGAAGGACTAGGCAGAGGCAAGGTCAGACGTAGCAGAAGGTCGGGGCAGGCGGCAAGGTTCGTAGTCAATAGCAATAGCAAGATGTCAGGTACACTGGTAAGGCAAACACTATAAACGCTTTCTCTGGCACAAAGGCAACAAGATCCGTCAAGGAAGTGAGGGGGAAGTGAGGTTAAATAGACAGGGAGCAGGTGGAGGCTAATTAGACTGATTGGGCCAGGCGCGCCCTATGGAGCTGAGCCGCGCGCGCCAGGACGTGACAGCCGGGGACCGGAACAGGTGAGTGACTTGGGATGCGATTCGCGAGCGGGCGCGTCCTGCTAAGCGAATCGCATCCCCGCCGGCAGGGTCATTGCAGCGCTCCCGGTCAGCGGGTCTGACCGGGGCGCTGCTGAGAGAGGAACGCCACGAGCGCTCCGGGGAGGAGCATGGACCCGGAGCGCTCGGCGTAACAGCAATGCTTCAGTTCCTCTATTGAACCTTTTTCAAGCATTGCCACCATTTTTCACTGTAATGGACTGCTGCACCACCATTTAACTTATTTTTATGTGATTCGATCTTGGATGCTTTCACTATTTCATTGAAACATATGGTGAAGTGGTGCTGTATGTATTCTATGGGTGACAATGTAGAGAGATATATGAGAGAGAGAAAGAGAGAAGGAATCACTGCAGAACATCTGTGTTTCATGCAAAAATAGAAAGTGGGTTTTATTCCAACATGTGTAGAGTTACAGGCAAAGTTTCTGCTGGCTCACACAGACATTGGGGGTGATTTATCAAAACCTGTCCTGAAGAAAAGTTGCCCATAGCAACCAATCAGATCGCTTCTTTCATTTTTAAAAGGGCCTGTGCAAAATAAAAGAAGCAATCTGATTTCTAAAAGTAGTCTGATCACCATAGCAATAAATGCTCTACCCTTGATGATTGATCCATGTTTTCAACTTTTTTTGCTCTTTATATATGTCTTATCTATTAATAAGGCCCTCTTCAGATGCATGATTTTACCTTTTATGAACAAGAAAATGATGACATGCTGGTATAATGAGGCAACACTATGGGGCTGGTAGGAAATTTTTTCCAGGGCTGGTTTTCACACCCACTCCGGCCCTGCTAGTTATCCATCATACTGTAACGTGATGCATAGCACGCACATCGTTAAAGGGGTACTCTACCCCTAGACATCTTATCCAGGGGGGTCCAGCCGTTGGGAACCCCGCAATTTCTCCTGTAGCACCCATGTCATCTGCTACACGGAGTGAACTTTGCTCCGTGCCTGATCACGGTCTATGCAGGGGCTGGAGTATCGTGATGTCACGGCCCTGCCCCTTTTGACGCCACACCCCGTCTGCCCCTCAATACAAGTCTATTGAAGTGCGTGTGACATCACGAGGGGGCGGGGCCATTCAATACTTCTGCCCCTGTATTGCCCGTCATCGGGCATGGAGCGAAGTTCGCTCTGTGCAGCAGATGATACGGGGTGCTGCAGGAGAGAACACCCGCGATCAGATATCTTAGATATCCCATATTCTTTGGATAGGGGATAAGCTGTCTAGGGGTGGAGTACCACTTTAAGGTTGTTATGCAAACTACAGATAGAACAACCAATTAAGTTTTCACCTAGTGGTGTTATGCTAAGAGCACAGCACCTAGTTGCGCTTAGATAGAGGAATGAAGATGGTCAGCAGCGTTAAGGTCTCTTCGGTATCCATATGCGTTCGCCAGTATAGTGGTCAAAATCAAAAAAGAAAGGACATCGAGAGAGGCGCTCCTCCAAATATATGCGACCGTATTTATTCCCAGGAGCATGAAAGTTGGGTGACAACGGGCATGTTGTAATACTGGCCATGTTGGTTGTCAACTATGGTTAGTTAAGCAGAGATGCATCCCTCAAATCCCATATTGCTTAGTAGCTAGACCACTGCCATGAATGTCAAATTTGTCATGCACGACCCAGGGAAAGCTGGGTATCATCTTTTGTGTGTGCCATGGGTGGTCCAATTGACTGATTCCATAAACTATTCTAACTATGAAAGGACAACTGAGACAATTATAATATTGTGTTCAGCCATTTAGTGGGTCACCTAGCTGTTAGGGTGCACTCACATGTAGCACAAGCCACCTGTGGGGGCCAACAATTATGCTGGTGTTACAGGTGTGGTTTCGTTCACATGTGGCAGCTAAAATGTATAAGTGCAACCTTACAGTGCCCACTGAGGTTATTACTTAGTCTTCCAACATGTTTGGCATCTAAATCTACCCTTCCCTTTTTCTCTCCCTTCTACTTCTTTGCCTATTTGTTAGTATTCTCTGAAGAGCTACGATTTTGTTCCTAAACCAGGAGGCTTAGGATGAGCATTGGGCCCACCGAAAGTGCTCTGCAATGCCTGGCTGCGTAGTATGTGATCCATTAAAGTTTGGTTAGATATTAGACTTACCTGTGTACGGTATAAATTATCTTTATTCCATAGAAGTCTGGATAGTCTTCCTTAAATCGATTGGCTATCTCTCTGTAAGCTGCCACTACCCAGGCGCGATCGTGCGTTGTGCCATCTAGCTCATATACCTGAGGGGAACATTTGGACACAATCTACTAGGCACCTTAGGGGCATTATTGTAGGTGTAAATGAAGCATTTCTCTACACCTTTTTTGTGTGCTGTTTAATATGTAGGAGCACCAAATTTATTAAATGGTCGCAGAGTGTTTCATAAATTTTGTGAAGGTACACATTTTATGAAATTTTACTCTTCACATACACCATAAAGCTAAGATAAGTCAGGGCTGGTGTAGTTTAAAAACTTTTCAATGGCATTGTGCCTTTTTTGTGCCTTTTCACTTTTCACAAAAAGGCACAGTTTATAAAACCCTTCCATATCATGTGTATTGCCAAAATTAGTAGATTGCAAGAAATCTCTAAATCAAAAGACGCAAATCAACCCTGCTTACACCTTTTTCGCTCCTTTTCTAGACACACAAAATAGTCTAAAGATAATGATAAATGTCAGCCCATCTTCCTAGAGTCTTCTTGACGACTCACAAAATCCATAGAATGAATACACTTACCGGGGAGAGCATTGTTCTCAGCTCAACGTACTGGATGTTGTCTTGATAAAGCTCTTTGAGACCCTCGTAGATATACTTCTTGAAGATAGGGGCGTAGAGAACGAGGCCAGAACATGCGATAAAAGCCCCCTCAAACCTGCGCCATACTACGTCTTGGGTCGGGTAATCCAGCTCTGGGGTGTCCGTCAGCAACGTTAGGTTACGTATCAGACTGAAATAAAGAGATGTATAGAAACCAGCTGCATTGAAGCCTGCTACAGTCCCTGCCTGAGCACTTTTATCCCATCACTGACCTTCTATCGAACTCAGTGACGTTCCCCAGGTTCTCTCGGTACGTCTTGAGAAGGAGCCACTGGGAACAGCCGGATGGCAGATTCCCCAATGGGGCTGGCTTGGAGAACAAGAAATTAACTTCCCCACCGCTTGTGAAACAGATGTAACATTGTGGTTGATATGAGGCATAATTCACCAGCCAATCCACGCTCAAGATTGCTGGGTCATGTAAGTGCAGAGCGCCCCCTATGGGTTGTAGAATAAAAGCAGTCACCAGTGGCGATGTGTTTATTCTGCGTCCAGCATAATATTCAGTTTGTTACCAGTTTGACAAGTTAAATTTTAAAAGACTGCACACACAGAATCCCTAGATAATGTTAAAGGTTTTTTTCAAGGAAATTCATTTAAATTAAGATTTAAAAAAAATCCCTTTAATTCATGGCTGCCATTATTGTGTAAGGCATGTAGCTAGTAACTGGGGGGGACAATGCCTATGGAAGTCATCACTCACCTTTGGGCATCTCTCGAAGAATACTGAACACTTTGCTTTTCTGGATGTGCTCCCGAGCCTTGAAGAAGTGCATGCTGGGAGGGAAGATGCCGGTACTGATTGCCTCATTCATTTCTGCTTCTTTTATCTTCATCAGGTTCTTGTTGGCCTCTCGTTCTTTCTCTCCCAAGACTACGCTGCCCCCAACTCTGAGGGATTTTTCTTGCTTTAGAAGAACGTCCCTCTTCTCTTGTAAAGGCAAAGAGCAGCCAAGACTGACCAAGGAGAGAAAAAGAATCCAAGACAGCGACATCTTTATCTTTAGTTAGAGTGATGGAGATGAAACAGTGAGCAGGTTTTTATACCGCTAGAATGTCCTCCAAATGTTCTTGTCCATGGAAGATTAATAAGATTATCAATATTGGATATATGCAACGTACATAGTTACATAATATACATAGTTATGTATAGTTACATACTTATATACATAGTTACATATATAGTTAGATTCTTATATACATAGTTACATAAATAGTTACATAGTTGTTTGAAAAAAAGATAAGGATCCATCATGTCCAACCTATAACCCTTTTTTGTTGATCCAAAGAAGACAATAAACCCAGACCAAAAATTCCTCCATGACCCCCACCACCAAACACAGACTATACAGGGCTATACAGACTGAGAACGTCTGTGAGAGCCTCCAAAAGCAGCCAAGGCATCCATACTACCATACTACCAAACTTTTGTGGGCATTTTCAACTGATATACAAGGTCTGATATAATGGCACATTATACAAGAGAAAATCCAACTAAACAGTAGTATAGTACAATCTAAGCACAAAGCAAGATTGAATCAACAGGTCCCTCATATTAACCACTGTAGAATAATAAGTGCTCTCCACCTCCTTCCACTGATCAGCAGACAGGGACGGGATATCCACCAACCACTTCAAATAGGCAAGAACAAAGGGGTTAGGCCCCACAGATAGAAGCCAAGCATAAGCCTGTATGAGTGGCTTAGAAAGGTTAGTAGTGCCCAGAATCAGCTCCATTTCAGAAAAGGCAGGAGTAACTTTCAGGGTGTCAAATTGAGCCTGGACTATATGTCTCAGCTGCAGATACCTATAAAAGTTACTTTGTGGGACATGATAATGGGTCCACATCTCAGCAAAGGATAAGAGCTGACAGCCGCCAAAAGGGACCAGAGGATGCCCGGAGGACAGAGGGAGCAACTAGAGTTTCCTTCACCCTGCTGGGCTTATTTGCCCTGGTAAGGAGGTAAGGTAAGCTTACCTGCTTACCAGGGCAGGTAAGCCATTATTGAAAGAGCTTTATTGTTCGTTCAGTCATTACAAGTCATACAATAAATTACAATCACACAAAGCATGACTGTACAATACACAGCAAAGGTTCCCTAAGCTATACATCGCACAGCATGCTAGTCTAACACTCCACTCAATCCTGGAAGAAAAAAGCACAAGAAATTGAGAAAACCAAACAATACAATCTGTGATCGGGGTAGGGACGTGGATTATGGGGCGGGGCATGAAGGAGTGCAAAGATGTTTTCTCCACAAAGGGGCACCGGGGGCAGTACCGGGTTCTGTACAGGTCGCCGGCATGCATGAACGACCTGAGAGACAGTCCTCCCTTAATGGCCATCAATGACAAGTCCTTATGTCCATTGGTAAGTCACTTTGAAGACACGTTTGTCCAAACTGGCTCTGCCGTGGCCACAGGGCGCCCCGGAATCTTGTAGTCCACGTTCAGGAGAGAGATGGGATGCCAATTTTTCAAGTCGCATCTCTCCCCCTTCCGCTTATACAAGATCATGATCATCCCTTCCTTCAACGACGGAGGCATTCTGCCCCCCACCACCATCTCCTCGTACACCTCCAAAAGGTCTGGACAGATCAGGTCCCCCAGCGCTACATAGAGCTCGGCCAGGAGACCGTCACTGCCCGGGGTCCTGCCGGGCTTAAAGGATTTAGCGGCAGAGAGCAGCTCCCCCACTGTCAAGGGATCATCCATAGCTGCTGCACCTGCGGGATCAACAACGTTAGTGATACCTGACAGGAACCTCTCGGCGGCTTCGGGGTCGGATGACTTTTGGGCGTAGAGATTGCTGTAGAAGTCCGAGACTACCCCCATCACCTCCTCCTTCCTTGCCCCTCCTCATGTGTCCGGTCTCATCTCATAGTTCAGTCAGGGTCGTGTGGCCAGCATGGAGCTTCCTGAAAAAGAAAGAGTTACACTTCTCACCCTTTTGCAGGTTCTCCACCTTGGAACGAAAGAGGATTCGCTTGGATTCCTCCTCAAACTCTTTTTGGTCTCCTCCAGCTCCTCCCTGACATCCCTGGAGCAGATCTTGCAGTGACTGCAATTCGCGCTGCATCCTCCTGAAGTCCCACTTCTTCTTACACGCCTGTTGTCTGCCTTTTGCCTGAAAGAAACAAAGAAACTCGACTTTAACATATTCCCACCAATTACTGATGCAGCTAAACAGACATTTATCATTACACCATACAAGGTACACATCCCTAAGTTTCTCCATGACCTGCACCAGCAGGGCACAATTCAACTTCCAGGAGCCTGGGCCAGGTGGAAATCCAAGGCCCAGAGTCCCCCGAAATCGAATGGCCCTGTGGTCAGAGAAGAAGCAGGGGACCATAGAGTACAACCCCTTTCTAACTGCTCTCGAAGTGAAGATGAAGTCTATCGGAGAACGGAGCGAGCCATCGGGGTGCCTCCACGTATAGTTTATGGAGCCGTTCCCGATGGACCCAACAACGTCCTGCAAGGATGCCTCTGTCACCATCTCGATCGGCAGCTTGGACGTCAAGGTTGGCGGATGTGCCAGAACTGCGCCCGTCCACCTCAATGGGGCAGTTAAAGTCACCACCCAACACTACTACCCTAGTGGTGGCGAGCTGAGCCCGAAGGGTTTGGAGAACCTCCAGTCGGACATTCCTCCCAGGGGAGGCATACACGTTGATGAGCCGCACAGGCTCAACCGCCCAGGAACCGTCTGCGTCAAGAAATCTGCCACAGACTAGCTCCTGGTCGGAATCGAGTGCAAAGTTTCCTCCCCTGATCAGGATGGCCACCCCCGCAGACCTACGCAGGCGAGAGGGGTTGTGGCTTTTGCCTTCTTACCCTCCTTGGTCTGTTTGGCCGTCTGTGCCACTGGCTCCGGAGCTGGGGCTGGCTTCGGTGCTTTCGCTGCCACAGATGCCCAGATTCTCTCCCTCTGGGGGCAGTCCTTGTAGCTGTGGGGCGCCAGTCCGCAGAGGTTGCAGGTCTTGCTCTTCGGGCAATCCATCGTTGTGTGACCTGTCACTCGGGAAAACCTGCAGGCATCTTCCTTACAGTCCTTACTCTCGGGAGTAAAGGGATTTAGAAGTGGAAGCTCCGGATCGTGTGACCGCTCAGCTCTCCATCACCACGCCCCCCCCCCCCCCCCTGTGGAGAATTTTAAGCTATTCAGTCCTCCACTAAGAATAAAATTCCTGTATGAACATTCTATCTCCAGAATAGACATCCTATAAAGTCTATTGACCCTTCATTTATGATGCTATAAAAACACGGTACATTCACAGATAGATAATATCTAACGCATTTCTGGGGTTAGTAACGGTGCAGTGTGTTAGGACAAGGACACATGGGGTAGAAAAATGCTTTTATTCTCTAATGCAAAGAGTCGTTCCCAAGACCGTGAAGTGCCAAGGGCTGAAACGCCTCCTACTCTCATTCCTTTCCCTGCTTGTTTGACAGTCCGATGGAAGCCGAGCCCTGTTTGTGTCTCTAATGGCTGGTTTGGAGCCTGCTCCGCTGTCTGGTATTTTAACTGTTTAGGTGGCACCGTCAATAATGACAGTGGCATTCAACCCTTTAAAGGGGTACTCCGCCCCTAGACATCTTATACCCTATCCTAAGGATAGGGGATAAGATGTCAGATTGCCCGCTGCTATCATTACTGCACAGAGCAGATTTGCTCCGTGTGTAATGACCAGCGGTACAGGGGCCGGAGCATCGTGACATCACGGCTCCGCCCCTCGTGACATCACAGCCCACCCCCTTAATGCAAGTCTATGGGATGGGGCGTGATGGCCGCCACGCCTCCTCCCATAGACTTGTATTGAGGGGCGGGCCGTTACGTCATGAGGGTGCGGAGCCGTGATGTCACGA
The DNA here is from genome assembly GCF_029499605.1 of Hyla sarda. Lineage (NCBI taxonomy): Eukaryota > Metazoa > Chordata > Amphibia > Anura > Hylidae > Hyla > Hyla sarda. Next base: position 417,613,214 of record NC_079192.1, read on the forward strand.
TGCTCCGGCCCCTGTATTGCCCGCACAGAGTGAGTCTGCTCTGTGCAGTAATGATAGCGGGGTGCTGCAGCCAAGATCCCGGGGGTCCCCAGCAGTGGGACCCCAGCGATCTGACATCTTATCTCCTATCCTTAGGATAGGGGATAAGATGTCTAGGGGCGGAGTACCCCTTTACGGATGCAGTAAATTTCTGCATTAAAATTTGTATACATTTTTTTTGGTATGTTATGTCACAAAAAAGCTACATTTACTCCATTCACCGTAAGGGATCATTAACATTATATTTTGATAGTTGAGACATTTACGCACGCAGCGATGTCCACCATTACCAGTGGGTCCCTCTAATAGCAGCCAGGACCTGCTGCGCATGATGCAAGCACCGGTCTGGTGCTCGTGTCATGTATAGGACGTAAATGTATGTCCTGGTGAGTTAAGTACCACCACATCAGGATGTACATTTATGTCCTATGTCTTTAAGGGGTTAAAATTTAAATCCCACTCTTGTCCTGACACTAGTTATCTTTATGATGTATTGTACAGAGCTCAGCACTGTCTTCCGTCAGCCAGAAAAGGCCAAAAACTTAGTGGGAACATATCCAGAAGTCAAAAAGAGGGCTTAAAAATGTTTGTGTGGTCAGTGAGTGGTAGCGCATGATGAAGTACAGCAGCATTCACCATACCACACATGGGTATGGTGCGGGCCCAGCTCCTGGGTGTGATACTCCCTTACCTTAATCATGCCATGTAAAAACATGGGTTGGGGAGGGTTATCCCAGTATGCCCACTACCTATGCATTACCCACATTTATATAAACAATGGAATGAATAAATCATCACAGGTAACCAGATTAAAAAAATAAATAAAACAGGACATCCATTAGCGATACAACATTTTTTAGGTGTGAAAAACAACTATGAAGCGCAGTCTGTAGTGGGGACTGAAGCATGGCCGTCCTGTCTGTATGATCAGGATCATTTATTAAAACGCATTTATAGCAATTCTGTACAAGATCATTGTCACTCCACATGTCGCCCCTGCTCCAGAGGAGCTTACAATCTAGTTTCTATATACCTGACACACGGCTGCAGTCCATTCAATTATCAATATAGGTACGTCCAATGGGAAGATTTGGGGTCATGGGGCCCAGAACTGGACTCGGCTTCAGAGCTGCGCAGGACTAGTTTTGGCCTCGGGTACTTGATGACAGATGTAGAGGCAGCCTCTGCTATGGGGGGGGGGGGGGGTAGTGCCCCGAAATAAGCCATTCCGCCCCAAACATAGATACTCAATCTTGAAAGTGGTACCAAGCCTACTCACATACTGGCCCCCACAGTGCTGCTGATCTTGGGAGGAAGCACCCAGAGGCTAATGATTTAGCCAGATATAACACATAACATGTGTTTCTGTTATGGGGCCCTACCCTGTTTGTCTAGGCCCGGCCTCCAATATAACCTAGTAACATGTCTACAATTTCTATATAGTCCCCTTGCTCCTCCATGTTTCTGCTTCCACTCTCTGTCAGCCATTCTCTCGCTAACACTCGTCCTTATTCGCACACATTCATTCTCCTTTGGGCCTGTTCCTTGCTGCGTACAGTTTTTTTTTCTTTTTTTTTTTAATGTTTTTCCTTCTCCTCTCAGATAAAACATTTTCAGCGTCCGGGAGATTGAGAGTCGTGATGTTGTGTAAGATCTCACATTGCATTCTTCTGCTGTTCCTCCCAGGTTTCCTTGGCTAAATCGTCTACAAACTTATCCCACTTTTTTTGCCAGGTGTCCATTAATTTGTCCTTCATCTCCGGAGACAGAGAGCTGAACCTGAAATAGAAGTAGATGTCAGCCGAGTGGTCCGGGTGACAAAGGGGGTCTTCACTGTCTCTATCCTCTAGATCAGGCATAGGCAACCTTCTGCACTGCAGATGTTTTGGACTACATCTCCCATGATGTCTGGGAGATGTAGTACAAAACATCGGCCAGTTCTAGATTGTGTAAACCTGCTTAGGGCATTCTAGTTCTACAGGTGCCTTATCGTTCCCAAAACTAGGAAGGTGAGGGACAGCCATAATTACATGGTACCCTTTACTTCTACCAAGAACAAAATGGTCACCTACCTGATTGAGTTAATCAACAGCTGTTTGAGAGTCTTCAGATCGGCCTTTAGGCCCCCAATTCCCATTAACACCTCATAGAAGTCATATGACAATCCTTGGGCTCCAAAAATGGATGGGTCATCCGAGCTGATAACCAGAGGATGGCCTTCAGCCAGCAGAGTAGCTGCAGGGTGGTTGCGCAGGTCAGACACTAAGAGGAGGACCTGCAGGGGAAGAGGCGTAGGTCAGATTATATGGAGACTGAGTCTTGGGTCAAATACAATCAAGATGGCGGTGCGATAGGTGACCTGATTGGAGACTGGACAGATCTCTAAAGGTACGTTCATCTTCAGAGACATCTCCCGGGCCGCAGGGTGTTTGAGGAGGGCGTATCCATGACCGATCCGGGAAGTGTTCAGCAACAAGGCGTCCAGCACGTTTTCATCTACCTCCATTCCTTGCCAGCCTAAAAATAGTCATACACACTGATATAGTCATGGAAACCACAAAGAGCAATACAAATGAGAAGACGTAATAGTGCCTAACTATAAACTGGTTGCCCTTGCCCGATAGTAAAAATCTGAAAACAATATTTTACCACAAGAACCGTCTATAGATACTATATTGTTTCAGTATTTTGGAGCAGAAGACCAGATTTTTTTGTTGTATAACTTTGATACTACTACTGAATGACCCATTTATTATAGCCTGGCTGGCCTTTTATGATTGGATCTTTCCTGTATGAACATTGGACTAATTTTACGGGGATCAGTTTCAGTGTGAATCCACATTAGATAAGGGTAAAATCAAGTGATCTGAGCAACTTGGAGTGAGTTAACTGGTCGACCGATACACTAGCCGAGGCTTTGTAGTAGGATGGAGGGTGTACAATGAATAGGATTGAGGAAAAACATCCAGTAAGTAGGAATCCTGTGGGTATAAGCAAATTGGGTGGAGCATAATGGAGAAAATTGCAATAGAGGTGTCCGTCTAACATGTCCAAACTCATAACTCACTACTCGTTAGTATGGATGGGCTATAATAGCAGATGACCATCACCAGCACCATTGTGTCGAAGAGTAAAAGAAATGTGAGACTCCAGTGGGCAAAAGAGCAAAAATGATAATTGAACAGTGGAGAAACATGGCCAGGGGAGATGGACCCATATCTCTATGGCACCATGCTATTGGGGAGGGGGTGCAAAATTTGACATAAGCAGCATTAATCCTTTCTAGCACCCCTTGGGTCCTCTCATATCCATGGATGGACATTTGGAAGTTGAGCTTTGTGGTAATCAAGTTTATCCCTTTATGGCAGATGAAACCTTTCAGCAGAATATGATCATGTATTGTATATCCAACAACTGCATTAAGAACTATGGTCACATGATGTGGTCCTGTTTTCCCGGTTTCTGCAGTGTGTAGTGTAGTTATCCGGTTCATTTTAGGGAAGACATCGCTAAAAGAGACAGTCTGCCAGAAAGAACAACTTGGAAGACAATGATACAGAGGAAGATGCTGGCTCTAGTTGGCGGGGACATTAAGAAGGTATGGGGTAGGGGATAAGATGTCTGATCGCGGTGGTCCCGCCGCTGGGGATTCCCACGATCTCGGCTGCGGCACCCCAGAGATCCAGTGCACGGACAAACTTTGCTGGGTGCCGAATGACTGACGATGCAGGGCAGAGGCTCGTGACGTCACGGCCATGCCCCCTCAATGCAAGTCTATGGGAGGGGGCGGGACAGATGTCACGAGTCCCCGGCACTGCACCCGACGTTCTAAACAAACGCCGGGTGCAGCAGGGAGATCACGGAGGTCCCTAGCAGCGGGACCCCCGTGATCAGATATCTTATCCCCTATCTTGTGCATAGTGGATAAAATGTCTAGGGGCAGAGTACCCCTTTAATGGACTGCTCTCGATATAGACTTCAAGTCTTCAAAATATTACCAGACTGTTTCATTGTTTTACTTATCTATACAAGTAACAAGTTATACAAATAACTACCTGAGCCCATTTGTGACTTGTTTACCAGCACCATATAAGTTGGCGTAGTCTGCAGGATGGACACAAATATGGCCTCTAAAGGAGTAGCTATAGGCACTTCACACTTAATGGGACTGTTAATGATGCTGGTTGGCAGGAACATTTCTCAAATGTTCCAAAATACAGTATAATCAGACTTTTTCCCATATAAATAAAGTTAAAGAGGACCTTCAGTCTCTTTGTAAAAGGGGGAGATAGTGGCATCAATAGATACCTACATGGGGGGCTCAAATAAAGGGGCCATTCCATGTGTATGAAAGTATTAGGGCAGTACTGTGTTATGCCACTTGCTTCATGCCCCTCCCTCTTTTATTAGACCACTCCCTCTTATGAACACCCCATAAGAAGTGCTTCCTCTACCTGGATTTATACTTTTTTTTTTTTTTTTTTTAACCATTCAACTTCCAGTGCATGACTAGAATGGATGGCGGCTAATATGATGCCATAACCTCACTTGCTTACTAGTCTCTCCAGCATGGAAAAAATATGGCAGGGTAACGCCCATCTTGTTGGGGATGGTGAGGGCTTCACGTAGTTGGTACAGTGAGTGACCGGCATCTTCTTGGCCAACCTTACAAAAACAAAAAAAAAAACTGATATTGAAAAGTATTTGGAGGTCAGTACAGAGGAGCACCCAAGGGTAATATACGTATCTATTCCAGGCTGAACCCCAAGATTATTGTGAGGCGGCTGCACATGGATACACTGCCCGGCCCCTGTACACATATCAACCCGCTCACCATAAGTGCGATATTTCTTACCAAATCAAAGCCGGCCATGGTGTCCGGGAACTGAGACATTAGCTGCATTGCATAGTGAACGGCCTCCTTTACTTCAGGAAGATCTTCGTGTCTGAAGGGGAAAAATCACATCATTAGTATATCTTTGACCTCCATAATAAAAGCTCATTTTAAGAAGTATTCTAGGATTATGATTTTTGTTTTTTGCTAATACGGTGCAATTTTAGTTATTATAAGAGAATAATGTAGAGGTTCTTGTGTACTCCTTATGCTCCCCTGTTTTTGCTGATGTGGCAGGCATAGGGGGTTTTAAGTCATACTTATTGCAATTTCATCTATGCAATGATTTCCTAATGCTGCATACACTTCCTAGAAATCCTCTGGTTTTGCGGAAGGGTGGAGTCTGATCACTGCACCTGGTGCTCATCTAATTAGGCTGCTGGTGCTGGAGGTCACCCGGGAGAATTGTTTAGACTCGTGGGTTGGCATCAGCCATTTTTTTCTATTCAGAGTGAGTTTTTTTTTTAAGAGAAACATTGCCATGAGGTGAATCTGATTGTACCTATAATCGCAATTGAGGGGTTTTATAAAGATGTAATGTCTGTAAGCCTTGTTCACACATTCATTTTTTCCTGCATTTTTAATTCCTTTTTATTGCATTTTGGCTTTTTTTGTTGCAATTTTCCAAAACTGTGCTAAAGGTTTTACCATAATTCGAACAACTGCTGTAAAATAGAAAATGTTTGCCACCCTTTTTGGGAAAATCAGGACTAAAACAAAAAGTAGCTAAAAACGCGATTTGTGAACGCAGCCATAGGAGAGGTGTATAACTACTATATATCCTGATCCCATATAGATAGCAGCAGTATATAGATAGAGCTGGGGGGAGGGGGGAAACTATATATATCTCCTGATTCCATAGAGATAGCAGCAGTATACAGATAGCACTAGAGGGGAAGACATATAACTACCATATATACTGATCCCATAGAGATGGCAGCAGTATACGGAGAGCTGGAGGGGAGGTGTGTAACTACTATATATCCTGATCCTATAAAGATAATAGCAGTATACAGACAGACTCGAGATGAGAGGTCTAGGAGCTAGCAGGATGTCATCCTATAGTTCACAGGAAGTCAGCTGACCCAGGACTGACCACTTCCTCTGGCACATTAAACACAGTTTTTTCTGATGGTCAGGCTGGTTACAGCAATGAAACGTATAGAAGCCGCTGTGCTGGAATGAAACAGATGGCACAGTGTGCCGGTCTTGTCTGCAGATTTAGAATTCAGTCCCAAAAACCAGGAGGCTCCAGATGAGCTTCAGGTCCCACCAAGATTAGGAGACATATGATAAGTGAGCGCTGTAATACCATATCTGCCATGTATAGTATGGAATTCATTTCTTTTAGTCATAGATGAGAGACTTACCTATGTACGGTATAAATGATCTTTAACCCTACAAAATCTGGATGATCTTCTTTGAACCGATTGGCGACGTCTCTATAAGTTGTCACTAACCAGGCGCGATCGTGGGTCGTACCATCCAGCTCGTACACCTGGGGGGGATGATCAGACACAATCTATGAGACGTCATTCTTCTAAACTGGACCAGTCCTCAGAATGATGGCACTCACCGGGGGGAGCATCGCCCTCAGCTCGACGTACTGGATGTTGTCTTGATAAAGCTCTTTGAGACCCTCATAGATATACTCCTTGAAGACGGGAGCGTAGAGAGCGAGCCCGGAGCCAGCGATGAAAGCCCCCTCAAACCTGCGCCATATTGCGTCTTGGGTCGGGTAATCCAGCTCTGGGGTGTCCGTCAGCAACGTCAGGTTCCGTATCAAACTGGAATAAAGTGATATATAAAGCGAGATATCACCCACAACCGAGCAATATCTGTAAGAAACCCCTGCAGCCATGTACTCACCTTCCATCGAACTCCGTCACGTCCCCCAGTTTTTTTCGGTACGTCTCGAGGAGGACCCACTCTGAGCAGCCTGGGGGCAGCTTCCCCACCGGGGCCGGCCTGGAGAACATGAACCTGACGTTCCCTGTGCTTGTGAAGCAGATGTAACAGTCCGGGAGATACGAGGCGTTCTTCACCAGCCAATCCACGCTCAGGATTGCAAAGTCGTGTAAGTGTAGAGCGCCCCCTTGTGGAGTTAACAGCAATGAATCACTTGACAAACGAAATGTAGAAACTATTTAATTAAGCTGTCAAAGATGATGTTAAAGAAGCACTCCAAGTTTATTTGTTGTTTGCTTATTTTTTGCCCATATCCTGCACACTCACCATCACCGTAGTCTACAGCGCCATCTCATTACGCATTTTTGCATCCATGCGTTTCATTACTGTAACTGGGACATATAATCACCAGTCTGCCCCAATCAGTCTTGTTGGATCAGCTGACTTCCTACCTATCAGATCACTTCTAGATCCCTCCCAGCTTTATCTGTATACTGCTGCAATCGCTATGAGATCAGGATATATATTAGTTACACCCTTCCGTCCAGCTCCGTCTGTATACTGCTGCTATCTCTATGGGATCAGGATATATAGTGTTTATACATCTCCCCCCCAGCTCTATCTGTATACTGCTGCTGCTATCTCTATGTGATCAGGATATATAGTAGCTATACACCTCCCCTCCAGCTCTATCTGTATACTGCTGATATCTATATGGGTTCAGGATATATAGTAGTTATACCCTTCCGTCCAACTCTATCTGTATACTGCTGCTACCATCTCTAAGGGATCAGAATATATAGTATTTATACCCCTTCAGCTCTATCTATATACTGCTGCTGCTATCTCCATAGGATCTGTATATATATATATATATATATATATATATATATATATAGTAGTTATACACCTCCCCTACAGCTCTATTTGTATACTGCTGCTGCTCTCACTATGGGATCAGGATATATAGTAGTTATACCAATCGCCTCTAGCTCTATCTCTATGGGATCAATATATATAGTAGTTATATAACTCCCCACGCCTCCCCCACCAAGGCTATGTTCACAGATCACATTATGTCTGCATTTTGCTCTGAATTTCCCCAAATCGCTGTAAAATATGTCATTTTCACTGTGATTTTAGAAAATTGCAGCAAAAAAGAAATAAATAAAGCACCCTAACCCACTAATGAGTCTAATCATTGATGATGAAGCTGCTGTAGCAGTGAAACGCGTTGCATGCTGGGAGAATAAACTACCCTTGCTTTTACCTATCCATGCTTCCTCTGTGACCTGCGCCATTGAAAGCCGGCACCTCTGTCTGAAGTCTGCCTCCATACATAATCAGTTCACCTGGCTGACCTCCAACCCCAGCAGCCTAATTAGATGACCAGGTGCAGTGATCAAACACCACACCCACATTACATGGCAATTATTCAGATGAATAGGCATCCATGTAAAACACTCAGCACCAACCTAAAGCTCCCCAGCTGTTGCAAAACTACAACTCCGAGCATGCCCAGAGTTTTGCAACAGCTGGAGAGCCACAGTAGTTTTGTAGTTTTGCAACAGCTGGAGAGCCACAGGTTGGATATCACTCATGTAATGCTAGGATGGAGTTAATCTCATAGAGTAGATCCCTGTCTGGGCCTATAGTGGGGATCACTGCTCACCTTTGGGCATCTCTCGGAGAATGCTGAACACTTTGCTCTTCTGAATGTGCTTCCGAGCCTTGAAGAAGTGCATGCTGGGAGGGAAGATGCCGCTTTTTATTGCCTGATTAATTTCTGCTTCCTTTATAATCATCAGGTTCTTATTGGCCTCCACTTCTCTCTCCCCTAAGATGATGTTGCCCCCGGCTCTGCGTGAATCCTCTTGCTCCAGGAGGACTTCCCTCTCCTCCCATAAAGGCAAAGAGCGTCCAAGACCGACCAAGGAGAAAAGAAGGATCCAAGACAGCGACATCTTTATCTTACAGCTGGAATGAAGGAGATGAAAGTATAAGTGGGTATTACTGTACAACTATGTGGCTTTCCCTGCCCTTTACAAATCACACCAGTCTCTTCCCTAGATTGTATCTACCTGTCCTACAGTCACCTCTCCCCTCCTGACATGGCTGATAACAGAGAACAATAGACTGTAGTCACCTGTCCCGCAGTCACCTCTCCTCTCCTGACATGGCTGATAACAGAGAACAATAGATATATTCACCTGTCCTACAGTCACCTCTCCCCTCCGGACATGGCTGATAACAGAGAACAATAGATTGTATTCACCTGTCCTACAGTCACCTCTCCCCTCCGGACATGGCTGATAACAGAGAACAATAGACTGTATTCACCTGTCCTACAGTCCCCTCTCCTCTCCTGACATGGCTGATAACAGAGAACAATAGATATATTCACCTGTCCTACAGTCCCCTCTCCTCTCCTGACATGGCTGATAACAGAGAACAATAGATGTATTCACCTGTCCTACAGTCACCTCTCCTCTCCTGACATGGCTGATAACAGAGAACAATAGATTATATTCACCTGTCCTACAGTCACCTCTCCCCTCCTGACATGGCTGATAACAGAGAACAATAGACTGTAGTCACCTGTCCTGCAGTCACCTCTCCTGCAGTCACCTCTCCTCTCCTGACATGGCTGATAACAGAGAACAATAGATATATTCACCTGTCCTACAGTCACCTCTCCTCTCCTGACATGACTGATAACAGAGAACAATAGATTATATTCACCTGTCCTACAGTCACCTCTCCTCTCCTGACATGGCTGATAACAGAGAACAATAGATTATATTCACCTGTCCTACAGTCACCTCTCCCCTCCTGACATGGCTGATAACAGAGAACAATAGATTATATTCACCTGTCCTACAGTCACCTCTCCCCCCAGACATAACAGAGAGTAATATACTGCATACAACAAATATAAATATTGTCTGAATGCTCAATAACTCTTCATATACGAATACAACCAGTGGCAAAAGAGAAAATGTACGACAGAGTTGCAGCGCGGAATCCACATTGTTGCAGATTCACAGTTTACAGACCACTAGAACGATTCCATAGGTTGGAAACCCTTCTTGGTGGCATCTCTATTATATGTATATATCCTCTGCCCCATCTCTATTATATGTATATATCCTCTGCCCCATCTCTATTATATGTATATATCCTCTGCCCCCATCTCTATTATATGTATATATCCTCTGCCCCATCTCTATTATATGTATATATCCTCTGCCCCCATCTCTATTATATGTATATATCCTCTGCCCCCATCTCTATTATATGTATATATCCTCTGCCCCATCTCTATTATATGTATATATCCTCTGCCCCCATCTCTATTATATGTATATATCCTCTGCCCCATCTCTATTATATGTATATATCCTCTGCCCCATCTCTATTATATGTATATATCCTCTGCCCCATCTCTATTATATGTATATATCCTCTGCCCCATCTCTATTATATGTATATATCCTCTGCCCCATCTCTATTATATGTATATATCCTCTGCCCCATCTCTATTATATGTATATATCCTCTGCCCCATCTCTATTATATGTATATATCCTCTGCCCCATCTCTATTATATGTATATATCCTCTGCCCCCATCTCTATTATATGTATATATCCTCTGCCCCCATCTCTATTATATGTATATATCCTCTGCCCCATCTCTATTATATGTATATATCCTCTGCCCCATCTCTATTATATGTATATATCCTCTGCCCCATCTCTATTATATGTATATATCCTCTGCCCCATCTCTATTATATGTATATATCCTCTGCCCCATCTCTATTATATGTATATATCCTCTGCCCCCATCTCTATTATATGTATATATCCTCTGCCCCCATCTCTATTATATGTATATATCCTCTGCCCCATCTCTATTATATGTATATATCCTCTGCCCCATCTCTATTATATGTATATATCCTCTGCCCCCATCTCTATTATATGTATATATCCTCTGCCCCCATCTCTATTATATGTATATATCCTCTGCCCCATCTCTATTATATGTATATATCCTCTGCCCCCATCTCTATTATATGTATATATCCTCTGCCCCCATCTCTATTATATGTATATATCCTCTGCCCCATCTCTATTATATGTATATATCCTCTGCCCCATCTCTATTATATGTATATATCCTCTGCCCCATCTCTATTATATGTATATATCCTCTGCCCCATCTCTATTATATGTATATATCCTCTGCCCCATCTCTATTATATGTATATATCCTCTGCCCCATCTCTATTATATGTATATATCCTCTGCCCCATCTCTATTATATGTATATATCCTCTGCCCCATCTCTATTATATGTATATATCCTCTGCCCCCATCTCTATTATATGTATATATCCTCTGCCCCCATCTCTATTATATGTATATATCCTCTGCCCCCATCTCTATTATATGTATATATCCTCTGCCCCATCTCTATTATATGTATATATCCTCTGCCCCATCTCTATTATATGTATTTATCCTCTGCCCCCATCTCTATTATATGTATATATCCTCTGCCCCCATCTCTATTATATGTATATATCCTCTGCCCCATCTCTATTATATGTATATATCCTCTGCCCCCATCTCTATTATATGTATATATCCTCTGCCCCCATCTCTATTATATGTATATATCCTCTGCCCCCATCTCTATTATATGTATATATCCTCTGCCCCATCTCTATTATATGTATATATCCTCTGCCCCCATCTCTATTATATGTATATATCCTCTGCCCCCATCTCTATTATATGTATATATCCTCTGCCCCCATCTCTATTATATGTATATATCCTCTGCCCCATCTCTATTATATGTATATATCCTCTGCCCCCATCTCTATTATATGTATATATCCTCTGCCCCCATCTCTATTATATGTATATATCCTCTGCCCCCATCTCTATTATATGTATATATCCTCTGCCCCATCTCTATTATATGTATATATCCTCTGCCCCATCTCTATTATATGTATATATCCTCTGCCCCCATCTCTATTATATGTATATATCCTCTGCCCCCATCTCTATTATATGTATATATCCTCTGCCCCCATCTCTATTATATGTATATATCCTCTGCCCCATCTCTATTATATGTATATATCCTCTGCCCCATCTCTATTATATGTATATATCCTCTGCCCCCATCTCTATTATATGTATATATCCTCTGCCCCATCTCTATTATATGTATATATCCTCTGCCCCATCTCTATTATATGTATATATCCTCTGCCCCCATCTCTATTATATGTATATATCCTCTGCCCCCATCTCTATTATATGTATATATCCTCTGCCCCCATCTCTATTATATGTATATATCCTCTGCCCCATCTCTATTATATGTATATATCCTCTGCCCCATCTCTATTATATGTATATATCCTCTGCCCCCATCTCTATTATATGTATATATCCTCTGCCCCATCTCTATTATATGTATATATCCTCTGCCCCATCTCTATTATATGTATATATCCTCTGCCCCATCTCTATTATATGTATATATCCTCTGCCCCACCTCTATTATATGTATATATCCTCTGCCCCATCTCTATTATATGTATATATCCTCTGCCCCATCTCTATTATATGTATATATCCTCTGCCCCATCTCTATTATATGTATATATCCTCTGCCCCATCTCTATTATATGTATATATCCTCTGCCCCCATCTCTATTATATGTATATATCCTCTGCCCCCATCTCTATTATATGTATATATCCTCTGCCCCACCTCTATTATATGTATATATCCTCTGCCCCATCTCTATTATATGTATATATCCTCTGCCCCATCTCTATTATATCTATATATCCTCTGCCCCCATCTCTATTATATGTATATATCCTCTTCCCCCATCTCTATTATATGTATATATCCTCTGCCCCCATCTCTATTATATGTATATATCCTCTGCCCCATCTCTATTATATGTATATATCCTCTGCCCCCATCTCTATTATATGTATATATCCTCTGCCCCATCTCTATTATATGTATATATCCTCTGCCCCCATCTCTATTATATGTATATATCCTCTGCCCCATCTCTATTATATGTATATATCCTCTGCCCCATCTCTATTATATCTATATATCCTCTGCCCCCATCTCTATTATATGTATATATCCTCTTCCCCCATCTCTATTATATGTATATATCCTCTGCCCCATCTCTATTATATGTATATATCCTCTGCCCCCATCTCTATTATATGTATATATCCTCTGCCCCATCTCTATTATATGTATATATCCTCTGCCCCCATCTCTATTATATGTATATATCCTCTGCCCCCATCTCTATTATATGTATATATCCTCTGCCCCATCTCTATTATATGTATATATCCTCTGCCCCCATCTCTATTATATGTATATATCCTCTGCCCCCATCTCTATTATATGTATATATCCTCTGCCCCCATCTCTATTATATGTATATATCCTCTGCCCCATCTCTATTATATGTATATATCCTCTGCCCCCATCTCTATTATATGTATATATCCTCTGCCCCCATCTCTATTATATGTATATATCCTCTGCCCCCATCTCTATTATATGTATATATCCTCTGCCCCATCTCTATTATATGTATATATCCTCTGCCCCCATCTCTATTATATGTATATATCCTCTGCCCCCATCTCTATTATATGTATATATCCTCTGCCCCCATCTCTATTATATGTATATATCCTCTGCCCCATCTCTATCATATGTATATATCCTCTGCCCCCATCTCTATTATATGTATATATCCTCTGCCCCCATCTCTATTATATGTATTTATCCTCTGCCCCATCTCTATTATATGTATATATCCTCTGCCCCATCTCTATTATATGTATATATCCTCTGCCCCATCTCTATTATATGTATATATCCTCTGCCCCATCTCTATTATATGTATATATCCTCTTCCCCATCTCTATTATATGTATATATCCTCTGCCCCACCTCTATTATATGTATATATCCTCTGCCCCATCTCTATTATATCTATATATCCTCTGCCCCCATCTCTATTATATGTATATATCCTCTGCCCCCATCTCTATTATATGTATATATCCTCTGCCCCCATCTCTATTATATGTATATATCCTCTGCCCCCATCTCTTTTATATGTATATATCCTCTGCCCCACCTCTATTATATGTATATATCCTCTGCCCCACCTCTATTATATGTATATATCCTCTGCCCCACCTCTATTATATGTATATATCCTCTGCCCCATCTCTATTATATGTATATATCCTCTGCCCCCATCTCTATTATATGTATATATCCTCTGCCCCCATCTCTATTATATGTATATATCCTCTGCCCCCATCTCTATTATATGTATATATCCTCTGCCCCATCTCTATTATATGTATTTATCCTCTGCCCCATCTCTATTATATGTATATATCCTCTGCCCCATCTCTATTATATGTATATATCCTCTGCCCCATCTCTATTATATGTATATATCCTCTGCCCCCATCTCTATTATATGTATATATCCTCTGCCCCATCTCTATTATATGTATATATCCTCTGCCCCATCTCTATTATATGTATATATCCTCTGCCCCATCTCTATTATATGTATATATCCTCTGCCCCCATCTCTATTATATGTATATATCCTCTGCCCCATCTCTATTATATGTATATATCCTCTGCCCCATCTCTATTATATGTATATATCCTCTGCCCCATCTCTATTATATGTATATATCCTCTGCCCCATCTCTATTATATGTATATATCCTCTGCCCCCATCTCTATTATATGTATATATCCTCTGCCCCCATCTCTATTATATGTATATATCCTCTGCCCCCATCTCTATTATATGTATATATCCTCTGCCCCCATCTCTATTATATGTATATATCCTCTGCCCCCATCTCTATTATATGTATATATCCTCTGCCCCCATCTCTATTATATGTATATATCCTCTGCCCCATCTCTATTATATGTATATATCCTCTGCCCCCATCTCTATTATATGTATATATCCTCTGACTGCATCTCTATTATATGTATATATCCTCTGCCCCCATCTCTATTATATGTATATATCCTCTGCCCCATCTCTATTATATCTATATATCCTCTGCCCCCATCTCTATTATATGTATATATCCTCTGCCCCATCTCTATTATATGTATATATCCTCTGCCCCCATCTCTATTATATGTATATATCCTCTGCCCCCATCTCTATTATATGTATTTATCCTCTGCCCCATCTCTATTATATGTATATATCCTCTGCCCCCATCTCTATTATATGTATATATCCTCTGCCCCCATCTCTATTATATGTATATATCCTCTGCCCCCATCTCTATTATATGTATATATCCTCTGCCCCCATCTCTATTATATGTATATATCCTCTGACTGCATCTCTGGTACTTTCCGAGAAGAAGCAGCAAAGAAATACAGAGAGAAAGCGCAAGTAACCCATATATCCCAGCGCTACCAGCGTCCTACCGTACCCAGCGCGGATCCTTCAGTGCCATACGACGGCTTATACCAGGGATTTAGGGCCAGACCGGCTGAGTCAGCACATGCCAGTTTTGCACACGAATGGCCGGGTTCTGTGTCTACATAAAGTGCAGCCACTGGTCACACGAGGCAGAGAACACTTCCTCTATCTATGATCGTGTGATCCCAAGATGGGAAAACCAAAGGCGATGGGGAAGTGAAAACCAGACAGTGTCTTCTCCAGGACCGGCACTAAACTCAGTCCTCCTCCAGCTAAATACAAGTTATTGCTCCCTGTTATCAGTCACATCGAGGGGGGGGGCAAGACACCTACATGTGATCACATGTCATAGTCTGTATACAGTATATGTATGAGGATCAATCTATAGATAGTGACATCACAGTCTGTATATATAGTAGGATCAGTCTATAAAAAGTGATGTCACAGTCTGTATATATAGTAGGATCAGTCTATAGATAGTGATGTCACAATCTGTATATAGCAGGATCAGTATATGGATAGTGATGTCACAGTCTGTATATATATATATATATATATATATATATATATATATATATATATATATATATAGTAGGATCAGTCTATGGATAGTGATGTCACAGTCTATATATATATATAGCAGGATCAGTGGACAGTGATGTCACAGTAGGATCAGTGGACAGTGATGTCACAGATTGTAAGTTGGAATTATTATTGTCCTGTGTGATGTCATGAAGTGGGATCTCATTGGCTCACCTGTGATAAGTGAATGGACCAATAATCGGTGTCAGATCCTGTGTCCAACCAATCAGACATCAGATCTGTGGGGCGTCTCTCGCCTTCTCTGGTCCTCTTGCAGTCCCCGTTGTCGTCCCGTCAGATGTGTTCAGTCCAGTAGCGTTCCCTTATATACAAACAATTGCACTAAGTATGCGGTAGATGCAGTGTCCCTCTTTAAAAATATGCAACTATTTATCTCTTCACTTACATAATTTTTGCTGGATTTTCGGCTCAAGGATCAACTGATGACATGAACATCTGCAGCGATAAAAGCTGCGATCACAGAGTTACGTTATATTAAGTCATAGGACTGAGCGGCTTAGGCCGAAAGAGAACAACACAAACTCTGTGTGACCCCGGCGAGCAATCACGGTGGCCGCCGTCTGCATCAGTTATGGCTGGCCTCGTGGAGAAACATCATGTCCGATACTCTATTCACATCCAGAGCTGCGTTCACAAGTCATACGTGATTAAACTACTAGCACAAGTGCATCCATGCATCTCCATTGAAAGCTGTCGCCTGCTGAGACATTAGGTGATTATACAGAAACGATGAAAACAGGAAGTAAAACCACGACCTTCACCTCAGAACCGAAAATACGTAGGAGAATGAGGAACCGGCCAAAAAGATGCATAGAGAAGAAAAGAAGAGCAGCTTAACCCTTCACAATATATCATCAATTACATGTAAACCAGCCTGAAAATTACATGGCCACAAGGTAACTCCGCCATGTTGTTGTGAGACAGAGGCAGGAATGGCGGTCAGGGGTCGCTATATTCCTGCAAGATTCCTCCCTTATGTCTATAAAACTCAAGAAAGTTCACATCTCATCCAAGGAACGTTTGTTGAGATGTGAGAAATCCAGGAATAGTGTGACATCCGTATTGGATAAGTCCGTTTACAGGCCAGTCCAGGTTTTTCAGTTTGGTTCAAATCAGCACAGGCGCTGAAGACAGCTCATCACTGGGCTTACAAGAGAAGGCATTCATTCTGCTCTGGAAGGCTGTGAGGGATGGGGAGCTCTGCTGGAAGTTTGAATCCTGAGGTTTGACGCCTCTAGGGGACACTTGGGAGGAAAACATTGGATGCCTATTGTTTCTGGGCGAGTGACTGGTAGAAAGTTATCCGTATAGTTAGGGAATACTGTGTTAGTGAGCACTGTGACAAACATTTTGTATTTTTATGCCTTAAAGAGGTCCTCCGGTGGAAAACAAATATTTTTTTTAATCAACTGGTGCCAAAAAGTTAAACGGATTTCTAAATTACTTCTATTTAAAAATCTTAATCCTTCCAGTACTTATCAGCTGCTGTATAATACAGAGAAAGTTCTTTTATTTTTGAATTTCCTTTCTGTCTGACCACATTGCTCTCTGCTGACACCTCTGTTCATGTCAGGAGCTGTCCAGAGCAGGAAATTTTTTGCTATGGGGAATTGTTCCTGCTCTGGACAGTTCCTGACATGGACAGAGGAGTCAGCAGAGAGCACTGTGGTCAGACAGAAAGGAAATTCAAAAATAAAAGAACTTCTCTGTATTATACAGCAGCTGATAAGTACTGGAAGGATTAAGATTTTTAAATAGTAGTAATTTACAAATCTGTTTAACTTTCTGGCACCAGTTGATTACAAAATAAATAAAGGGGTTATCTGGCCAAAGAGCAGCACCCCCATTCTATGCGGGGCTGCATCTCCAGTCTATGAAAGCTCTTCTTTTCCTGGACTGGAGACATGATGTAACGCCACGTCCCCTCATGATGTCAAACCACGCCCCCTCCATTCAGGTCTACGGGAGGGGGCGAGATGGCTGTCACACCCCCTCCCATAGACATGAATGGAGAGGGCGTGGTGTGATGTCACGAGGGGGCGTGGCGTTACATCAAGTCTCCAGTCCAGAAAAAAAAAGCTTTCCCAGACGCAGCCCCAGAGATTGCCGGGGGGTCCCGATCAGACATCTTATCCCCTATTCTTTGGATAGGGGATAAGATGTCTTTGACCGTATAACCCCTTTAAAGGCTGTACTTGGTTTAGTGACTGAAAAATAGACAGGAGAAACCCTGTTTAAACTATACATCGTGTCACTGTCTCTGACTGCTGTTTTGCTGTTATTTTTCTGGCTCTACAGAGCTAATCCTGCTAATCCTCATGTGGTGGCCCAGTAGGGCAGGTGTTACCCCGTACCCTTGCTGCCCTGCGGCAGCCTTCTTCAGTGTCCCCAGGGCCCCTTGCACCGGTTTCCCCTCTGTACATATGTTTTGCAGTGTATTGTATTATAAAATGTGTTGTTTCTTTAAGAGTTATGTCATGTGATTGTTACCCAGGAGGTACCAGTGACCAGGGGATCCCAAGAGTGACCTATGGGCTCCCTGCTAGTCTCCCCCATATAAGCCCTGGGTGGAGCTTCTCTCTCTTCTGCTGAGGTCCAGTGCAGTCTTGTCTAGTGTGTGTGTCCAGAGTGTTAGAGACCTCAAAGTCCAGTCCTGCAGCCGCCATCAAGTCAAGTAATATAAAGTCACAGCTTTATGAGTCAAGTCAGTCCCTGTCATCTGTGAAGTCAGCGTGGTCTGCATTCAATTGTCCAGTCCTACTACAAGTCCCAGCAAGCCCTCTGCATCTCTGGTCACCTCCTTGGGCCCTGGCTGAACTGTATAGACTTTACCATCTGTCTACCCTCAGTAAAGCTACCATTGTCCGTAAATTTGTGTCAGAGTCTTTATTGCCCCTGTGCCTAGCCCAGGATCCAGCGGTATACCTTCGGGTGATTTCAGGCTAAACCACCCCCTGGCGTCATGAATACAAGGGGTTAATGCCATCTGCCCCTAGGGTAACAACATCTTCCCTCATCACACCCTGCTACCACACTCACATATGGTGCATAAGAGACGGGCATGAAAAATGCAGGAGAGCTGTAAATATGGCCATATTGCAGCAAAACGAGGCACAAAGGCTGCAGCAACAAGAAACCCAACGATCGCTTACCCAAGCAAATCTTCAGCCGCAGCAAGAAATGCAGGCTCAGCTTCAACATCATCAAAATGAGGCAAAAAGGCCATTGGTGAAAAGTCAGCCATGGCGCAGTACAGGAGAAGGCTGTGACATACAAGGGTCCCGAGGTGCACAACCATCTATAAGGATCACGTTGTCAGCTTTACTCCAGAATATGCTGCCCACAGACAATGTGGAGGCCTACCTCATGGTCTTTGACAGTCGCACAACATGAATAGTTATTGGCTGACCAGTGGGCAAATCTAGTGGCGCCATTCCAAAGAATCACAAAAGACGAGCTAAGACTTGAGCGAGCAAGACCCCAAAGATTACACCAAGCTTAAGGCTACAAATTGCAAACAAAAGGTGGTCTAGGGGGCGCTGCGTGGACTTACAGACCCAATAAAGACCCAGGCTAGCACAGGACAACGTGTTTTTATTAGTATGAGGATGACGCATTTCAGCACTAACTCGTGTCTTCTTCAGGTCCACCCAAATGTATTAATCCGGCTGATGTTACTAACATACGGATGTACTGGTGAGATGATCCTGTGTGTTTGGCATGCTGCCATGGTCTGATATACGTTACAAGGGAGTGCCCCCTATTTTTCCTTTTTTTCTCTCCAATATTCACCAAGCTTAAGGGTGACTCAGGGTAAATATGCATGTGCGAGCAGGCTGGGTACATAACAGTACCTTTATAAAGAACTTGCCACCAAGGTCACAGATAAATGACTTAATCCACGTGGTGAAGAAATGGCTCCACCTTGAGAAAACCAGCCAGGCCAAATTGTGGAAAGAGTGGTCGTGACAAAGTTCATCCGATCCCAGCCTCCTAGGATCCAACGCTGGGTCGAACAAGTGAGGCCTACGGATGTTGGGGAGATGGCACTTAGGAGGAGCAAGTGGATGGGCCCAGACTGAGTGGGACATTTGGACTACGACCGGGGTCTTAAAGGGGTACCAGGCCCCTAGACATCTTATCCCCTAACCAAAGGATATATATGTTTATAAATATATATATATATATATATATATATATATATATATATATTTATATACAGAATAACAGGAGATACTGAGGATTACACTCAGTATACAGGACAGGAGAAGTGGTACTTTGCAGTGTATATATATATATATATATATATATATATATATATACACACACACACACAGAATAAGAGGAGATACTGAGGATTACACCCAGTATACAGGACAGAAGAAGTGGTACTTTGCAGTATAGATATATATACACAGAATAAGAGGAGATACTGAGGATTACACCCAGTATACAGGACAGGAGAAGTGGTACTGTGCAATGTCTATATATATATATATATATATATATATATATATATATATATGTATATATATATATAGACTGAGATGACAGCAATACAACACATAATGGGGGTTGTAGTGCACAGATTGTAGTATATACAGTGCACAGGGTTTAAGCTGTATACAGGAAGTGCTCACAGACCTGTGGGATGTTTGGTGTCTGATCCTTCCTGTCCTCTATAGTCCCAGATTCTTCCCAACAATCACAACAACCTTCAGCTGCCGCCCCTCAACCCGCGTCACAGCCGTGTCACACCCCCAGGCGGCCCCACACTGCAGGGTGACACCCACGGGAGATCTATGACAGTCACAGTACACAGCCAGTGCGTTCTATACATACATGTATATGTCCATCTGTATGGGATGTGGGAAAAATCTTCAGCCCTTCAGCCTTTATAACATTCCAGGAGCTGTACATGAGAAAATACTATAATATTGCTCCTATATACAAGAATATAACTACTATAATACTGCTCCTATATACAAGAATATAACTACTATAATACTGCTCCTATATACAAGAATATAACTACTATAATACTGCTCCTATATACAAGAATATATCTACTGTAATACTGCTCCTATATACAAGAATATAACTACTATAATACTGCTCCTATATACAAGAATATAACTACTATAATACTGCTCCTATATACAAGAATATAACTACTATAATACTGCCCCCTATATACAAGAATATAACTACTATAATACTGCCCCCTATATACAAGAATATAACTACTATAATACTGCCTCCTATATACAAGAATATATCTACTATAATACTGCTCCTATATACAAGAATATAACTACTATAATACTGCTCCTATATACAAGAATATAACTACTATAATACTGCTCCTATATACAAGAATATATCTACTATAATACTGCTCCTATATACAAGAATATAACTACTATAATACTGCCTCCTATATACAAGACTATAACTACTATAATACTGCCTCCTATATACAAGAATATAACTAGTATAATACTGCTCCTATATACAAGAATATAACTACTATAATACTGCTCCTATATACAAGAATATATCTACTGTAATACTGCTCCTATATACAAGAATATAACTACTATAATACTGCTCCTATATACAAGAATATATCTACTATAATACTGCTCCTATATACAAGAATATAACTACTATAATACTGCCTCCTATATACAAGAATATAACTACTATAATACTGCCCCTATATACAAGAACATAACTACTATAATACTGCTCCTATATACAAGAATATAACAACTATAATACTCCTCCCTATACACAAGAATATAACTACTATAATACTGTCTCCTATATACAAGAATATAACTACTATAATACTGCTCCTATATACAAGAATATAACTGCTATAATACTGCTCCTATGTACAGGAATATAACTACTATAATACTGCTCCTATATACAAGAATATAGCTACTATAATACTGCCCCTATATACAAGAATATATCTACTATAATACTGCTCCTATGTACAGGAATATAACTACTATAATACTGCTCCTATATACAAGAATATATCTACTACAATACTGCTCCTATATACAAGAATATAACTACTATAATACTGCCTCCTATATACAAGAATATAACTACTATAATACTGCTCCTATATACAGTAATATATCTACTATAATACTGCCTCCTATATACAAGAATATAACTACTATAATACTGCTCCTATATACAAGAATATAACTACTATAATACTGCTCCTATATAAAGGAATATATCTACTATATTACTGCCTCCTATATACAAGAATATAACTACTATAATACTGCCTCCTATATACAAGAATATAAATACTATAATACTGCTCCTATATACAGTAATATATCTACTATAATACTGCCTCCTATATACAAGAATATAACTACTATAATACTGCCTCCTATATACAAGAATATAACTACTATAATACTGCTCCTATATACAAGAATATATCTACTATAATACTGCTCCTATATACAAGAATATAACTACTATAATACTGCTCCTATATACAAGAATATAACTACTATAATACTGCTCCTATATACAAGAATATAACTACTATAATACTGCTCCTATATACAAGAATATATCTACTATAATACTGCCCCTATATACAAGAATATAACTACTATAATCCTGCTCCTATATACAAGAATATAACTACTATAATACTGCTCCTATATACAGTAATATATCTACTATAATACTGCCTCCTATATACAAGAATATAACTACTATAATACTGCTCCTATATACAGTAATATATCTACTATAATACTGCTCCTATATACAAGAATATAACTACTATAATACTGCTCCTATATACAAGAATATATCTACTATAATACTGCTCCTATATGCAAGAATATAACTACTATAATACTGCTCCTATATACAGTAATATATCTACTATAATACTGCCTCCTATATACAAGAATATAACTACTATAATACTGCTCCTATATACAAGAATATAACTACTATAATACTGCCACCTATATACAAGAATATAACTACTATAATACTGCTCCTATATACAAGAATATAACTACTATGATACTGCTCCTATATACAAGAATATAACTACTATAATACTGTTCCTATATACAAGAATATAACTACTATAATACTGCTCCTATATACAAGAATATAACTACTATAATACTGCTCCTATATACAAGAATATAACTACTATAATACTGCTCCTATATACAAGAATATAACTACTATACTACCACCTCCTATATACAAGAATATAACTACTATAATACTGCTCCTATATACAAGAATATAACTACTATAATACTGCTCCTATATACAAGAATATAACTACTATAATACTGCCCCTGTCACGATGCCGGCTGGCAGGTAGTGGATCCTCTGTGCCAGAGAGGGATTGGGAAGGACCAAAAATTCAATTTTCTCGTGATGAGGTCCGATGCACATTAGGAGGGGCTCCGTGCGGTAACGCACGGTGCAATCCAACCTGGCTCCGTTGACCGCGGAAATGTGGAGTGGCTTGACAAGACGGGTCACCGGAATGCGGAATTTATTCACCAAGGACTCCCGAATAAAATTCCCAGAAGCACCAGAGTCCAGGCAGGCCACGGCTGAGAGGAAAGAGCTGGCTGAAGTAGAAATCCGTACAGGCACCGTGAGACGTGGAGAAGCCGACTTAGCATCAAGAGACGCCACACCCACGAGAGCTGGGTGCGAGCGTGCGTTTCCCAGACGTGGAGGACGGATAGGGCAATCCACCAAAAAATGTTCAGTACTGGCACAGTACAGACAAAGATTCTCTTCCTTGCGGCGATTCCTCTCTTCCAGGGTCAGGCGAGACCGATCCACTTGCATGGCTTCCTCGGCGGGAGGCCTAGGCGCAGATTGCAGTGGAGACTGTGGGAGAGGTGTCCAGAGATCTAAGTCTTTTTCCTGGCGGAGTTCTTGATGTCTCTCAGAAAAACGCATGTCAATGCGAGTGGCTAGATGAATGAGTTCATGCAGGTTAGCAGGAGTCTCTCGTGCGGCCAGAACATCTTTAATGTTGCTGGATAGGCCTTTTTTAAAGGTCGCGCAGAGGGCCTCATTATTCCAGGATAGTTCAGAAGCAAGAGTACGGAATTGTATGGCGTACTCGCCAACGGAAGAATTACCCTGGACCAGGTTCAGCAGGGCAGTCTCAGCAGAAGAGGCTCGGGCAGGTTCCTCAAAGACACTTCGAATTTCCGAGAAGAAGGAGTGTACAGAGGCAGTGACGGGGTCATTGCGGTCCCAGAGCGGTGTGGCCCATGACAGGGCTTTTCCAGACAGAAGGCTGACTACGAAAGCCACCTTAGACCTTTCAGTAGGAAACTGGTCCGACATCATCTCCATGTGCAGGGAACATTGCAAAAGAAAGCCACGGCAAAACTTAGAGTCCCCATTAAATTTGTCCGGCAAGGACAGGCGGAGGCTAGGAGAGGCCACTCGCTGCGGAAGGGGTGCAGGAGCTGGCGGAGGAGATGATTGCTGCTGAAGTTGTGACTGAAGTTGGTGCACAATGGTGGACATTTCCGACAGCTGGTGGGTTAGATGGGCGATCTGTCGGGATTGCTGGGCGACCACCGTGGTGATATCAGAGATATAAGGCAGAGGGACCTCAGCGGGATCCATGGCCGGATCTACTGTCACGATGCCGGCTGGCAGGTAGTGGATCCTCTGTGCCAGAGAGGGATTGGGGAGGACCGCGCTAGTGGACCGGTTCTAAGTCACTACTGGTTTTCACCAGAGCCCGCCGCAAAGCGGGATGGTCTTGCTGCGGCGGTAGTGACCAGGTCGTATCCACTAGCAACGGCTCACCTCTCTGACTGCTGATGATAGGCGAGGTACAAGGGAGTAGACAGAAGCAAGGTCGGACGTAGCAGAAGGTCGGGGGCAGGCGGCAAGGTTCGTAGTCAGGGTGGATAGCAGAAGTACTGGTACACAGGCTTTAGACACACAAAACGCTTTCACTAGGCACAAGGGCAACAAGATCCGGCAAGGGAGTGCAAGGAAGGAGGTTAGATATAGTCAGGGACCAGGTGGAAGCCAATTAAGCTAATTGGGCCAGGCACCAATCATTGGTGCACTGGCCCTTTAAGTCTCAGGGAGCTGGCGCGCGCGCGCCCTAGAGAGCGGAGCCGCGCGCGCCAGCACATGACAGCAGGGGACGGGAACGGGTAAGTGACCTGGGATGCGATTCGCGAGCGGGCGCGTCCCGCTGTGCGAATCGCATCCCCAACGGCCATGACAGTGCAGCGCTCCCGGTCAGCGGGACTGACCGGGGCGCTGCGGGGAGAAAGGCGCCGTGAGCGCTCCGGGGAGGAGCGGGGACCCGGAGCGCTAGGCGTAACAGCCCCTATATACAAGAATATATCTACTATAATACTGCCTCCTATATACAAGAATATAACTACTATAATACTGCCCCCTATATACAAGAATATAACTACTATAATACTGCTCCTATATACAAGAATATAACTACTATAATACTGCTCCTATATACAGTAATATATCTACTATAATACTGCCTCCTATATACAAGAATATAACTACTATAATACTGCTCCTATATACAAGAATATAACTACTATAATACTGCTCCTATATACAAGAATATAACTACTATAATACTGCTCCTATATACAAGAATATAACTACTATAATACTGCCCCCTATATACAAGAATATATCTACTATAATACTGCCTCCTATATACAAGAATATAACTACTGTAATACTGCCACCTATATACAAGAATATAACAACTATAATACTGCTCCTATATACAATAATATAACTACTATAATACTGTTCCTATATACAAGAATATAACTACTATAATACTGCTCCTATATACAAGAATATAACTACTATAATACTGCTCCTATATACAAGAATATAACTACTATAATACTGCTCCTATATACAAGAATATAACTACTATACTACCACCTCCTATATACAAGAATATAACTACTATAATACTGCTCCTATATACAAGAATATAACTACTATAATACTGCCCCTATATACAAGAATATAACTACTATAATACTGCTCCTATATACAAGAATATAACTACTATAATACTGCTCCTATATACAAGAATATAACTACTATAATACTGCCCCTATATACAAGAATATATCTACTATAATACTGCCTCCTATATACAAGAATATAACTACTATAATACTGCCCCCTATATACAAGAATATAACTACTATAATACTGCTCCTATATACAAGAATATAACTACTATAATACTGCTCCTATATACAGTAATATATCTACTATAATACTGCCTCCTATATACAAGAATATAACTACTATAATACTGCTCCTATATACAAGAATATAACTACTATAATACTGCTCCTATATACAAGAATATAACTACTATAATACTGCTCCTATATACAAGAATATAACTACTATAATACTGCCCCCTATATACAAGAATATATCTACTATAATACTGCCTCCTATATACAAGAATATAACTACTGTAATACTGCCACCTATATACAAGAATATAACAACTATAATACTGTTCCTATATACAAGAATATATCTACTATAATACTGCTCCTATATACAATAATATAACTACTATAATACTGTTCCTATATACAAGAATATAACTACTATAATACTGCTCTTATATACAAGAATATAACTACTATAATACTGCCTCCTATATACAAGAATATAACTACTATAATACTGCTCCTATATACAAGAATATACTACTATACGCTGTCACCTTACAGTACCTCATAATAAGTATAGGGTGTTGTCTTTGATTATAACGTTGCCTTAAGCCGTATGATCCTTGTGAACCTGATTATTATAACATTATTACGTTGTTACTTGGTAACATTTATAGTTCTATAAACTAAGGACTAATAATCAGTAAGTATAATGGTGTTGACCTATAAGATATATCAGTGTTTCCCAACCAGTGTGCCTCCAGCTGTTGCAAAACTACAACTCCCAGCATGCCCGGACAGCTGAAAGCTGTCCGGGCATGCTGGGAGTTGTAGTTTTGCAACAGCTGGAGGGACACTGGTTGCAAAACACTGAGATGTATCCTTACCATTTTTATGTTTACAGATGTGTAGGATTGATATTTGGACACAAGGGGGCAGCAGTTACCAAGTGACAACAGTACCAAGTGTTCATAACAAAGTTCATAAACCTGCGTTTAGTGCAAAGTAAATGTAACCTTATGATTCTTTTAATGCATACAGTTCTCTGTAAGGTGTTACCTGCACTGATACATTGTAACAAAAGATCAGGACAGGAGAGAGAGAGGTGTGCTGCTTTCTGAGGGTTGTCTAGACTTAATGCAATTGTAACGAACCCTTAGCTGTAAGAAGAATGAGGCCAGGACCCCAGGCCGATAATAATATGTAAAATGCAACATTGTAACGAACCCTCAGCTGTGAGAAGAATTAGGCCCTTTTGGGATTGGAATGACTGAATACATAAGCATCACAGGACTCCAGGCCGATAGCTCTTATTTAAAGTGCGACATTGTAACAAACTCTCAGCTCTGCGAAGAATTAGGCAAGGATCCCAGGCCAATAGCTCTTATGTAAACTGCGACATTGTAACGTACCCTCAGCTGTAATAAGAACGAGGCCAGGACCCCAGGCCGATAGCTCTTACATAAACTACGACATTGTAACATACCCTCAGCTGTAATAAGAACGAGGCCAGGACCCCAGGCCGATAATAGTATGTAAAATGCAACATTGTAACAAACTCTCAGCTGTGAGAAGAATTAGGCCAGGACCCCAGGCTGATAGTGCTTATGTAAAATGTGACATTGTAACGAACCCTCAGCTGTAATAAGAACGAGGCCAGGACCCCAGGCCGATAGCTCTTACATAAACTACGACATTGTAACATACCCTCAGCTGTAATAAGAACGAGGCCAGGACCCCAGGCCGATAATAGTATGTAAAATGCAACATTGTAACAAACTCTCAGCTGTGAGAAGAATTAGGCCAGGACCCCAGGACGATAGCTCTTACATAAACTGCCACATTGTAACGTACCCTCAGCTGGGAGAAGAATTAGGCCAGGACCCCAGGACGATAGCTCTTACATAAACTGCCACATTGTAACGTACCCTCAGCTGTAATAAGAACGAGGCCAGGAGCCCAGGCCGATAGCTCTTACATAAACTGCAACATTGTAACAAAATCTTAGCTGTGAAAATGATTTGGGCCAGGACCCCAGGCTGATAGCTCTTACATAAACTACCACATTGTAACGAACCCTCAGCTGTAATAAGAATGAGGCCAGGACCCCAGGCCGATAATAGTATGTAAAATGCAACATTGTAACAAACTCTCAGCTGTGAGAAGAATTAGGCCAGGACCCCAGGACGATAGCTCTTACATAAACTGCCACATTGTAACGTACCCTCAGCTGGGAGAAGAATTAGGCCAGGACCCCAGGACGATAGCTCTTACATAAACTACCACATTGTAACGAACCCTCAGCTGTAATAAGAATGAGGCCAGGACCCCAGGCCGATAATAATATGTAAAATGCAACATTGTAACGAACCCTCAGCTGTGAGAAGAATTAGGCCCTTTTGGGATTGGAATGACTGAATACATAAGCATCACAGGACTCCAGGCCGACAACTCTTACGTAAAGTGCGACATTGTAACAAACTCTCAGCTGTGCGAAGAATTAGGCCAGGACCCCAGGCCAAAAGCTCTTATATAAACTGCGACATTGTAACGTACCCTCAGCTGGGAGAAGAATTAGGCCAGGACCCCAGGACGATAGCTCTTACATAAACTGCCACATTGTAACAAATCCTCAGCTTGGAGAAGAATTAGGCCAGGACCCCAGGACGATAGCTCTTACATAAACTGCAACATTGTAACGAACCCTCAGCTGTAATAAGAATGAGGCCAGGACCCCAGGCTGATAATAGTATGTAAAATGCAACATTGTAACGAACTCTCAGCTGTGAGAAGAATTAGGCCCTTTTGGGATTGGAATGACTGAATACATAAGCATCACAGGACTCAGGCCGACAGCTCTTACGTAAAGTGCGACATTGTAACAAACTCACAGCTGTGCGAAGAATTAGGCCAGGACCCCAGGCCGATAGCTCTTACATAAACTGCCACATTGTAACAAAATCTCATCTGTGACAAGAATTAGGGCAGGACCCCATGCCGATAGCTCTTATGTAAAATGTGACATTGTAACGAACCCTCAGCTGTACGAGGAATTAGGCCAGGACCCCGGGCCTATAGCTCTTACTGTATGTAAAATGCCATGTTGTAACGAACCCTCAGCTGTGAGAAGAATTAGGACAGGACCCCAGGCCGATAGCTCATACATAAACTGCAACATTGCAACGAATCTTCAGCTGTGCAAAGTACAAGGTCAGGGTGGGATTTCAGGTTTTGATTGTAAAATATGATTGTAACATTGTAACTATCCATCAGCTGTGAGAAGAACTGGGCCCACATTGAATGGATTTCATTATTTAATTTACTGGAAGCTACACACATCAGCGTAACCGGACCCCAGGCCAACAACTCACTGCAACATTGTACCGAACCCTCTGCTGTGGAAATAACGAGGTAAGGATGGGATTTCAGGTTTTTGATTGTAAAATATGATTGTTTCTGTTCACTGACAGAAAGCGGAGATCCTGAAAGGGGTTAAGAATTATAACAATTGCATTCAAAATAAAAAAAATTAATAAAAATTGTGTAAATTGTGCATGCAACATAATAAATGGCACAGAGTTTT
This sequence comes from Hyla sarda, assembly GCF_029499605.1. Classification (NCBI taxonomy): domain Eukaryota; kingdom Metazoa; phylum Chordata; class Amphibia; order Anura; family Hylidae; genus Hyla; species Hyla sarda. The sequence goes on from NC_079192.1 coordinate 417,643,071, forward strand.
ATTTTTTATTTTTAAAGAACAGTGTTTCCACAACCTGGGTGCCTTCAGCTGTTGCAAAACTACAACTCCCAGCATGCTCGGACAGTCTCCAGGACTTTTTAGAGGGGAAAAACCCCAGTGGAGGAAACCTTTAGGGAAACCGTGGCTGGAGGTTTGTCCTTCCTTGGGTTTAGAGCAATGTTTCCAAACCAGTGTGCCTCCAGCTGTTGCAAAACTACAACTCCCAGCATGCCCGGACAGCCTCGAGCACTTAGAAGGGAAAAACCCCAGTGGAGGAAACCTCTAGGGAAACCATGGCTGGAGGATTGTGCTTCCTTGGGTTTAGAGCAATGTTTCCAAACCAGGGTGCCTCCAGCTGTTGCAAAACTACAACTCCCAGCATTCCCGGACAGCCTCTAGCACTTAGGAGAAGGGAAAAACCCCAGTGGAGGAAACCTCTAGGGAAACCATGGCTGGAGGATTGTTCTTCCCTTGGGTTTAGAGCAATGTTTCCCAACCAGGGTTCCTCCAGCTGTTGCAAAACTACAACTCCCAGCATGCCCGGACAGCCTTCGGCTGTCCGGGCATGCTGGGAGTTCTAGTTTTGCAACAGCTGGAGGCACCCTGGTTGGGAAACACTGTATTAGAAAGTTGCAGAGCTCGCAGGAAACTTCTCTATACGTCCTGATACGTTATAACATTATAATTGTCTTCTCCAGCGGAGGGTGGGGAAAGGGTTAACGTGACTGTTAGAACGTTGCGACATTGTTTCCTGGGTAAAGTGGGTCAGTGTCACAAAGTAACAGATACAGCAGCTGCCTCCCCTGACTCTGTGCAGCTGGCATCACCCTGAGCTGGTAACAATGAGGAGACCTGGGGGTGTTGGCGGCCTGCAGCTGCCTGGGTATTCACTAGAGGTCACTCTACCCAACCGGCGCATTGTGGTCACGCTGCGACCAATCGGCGTCCGCAACGGCAGATAAAAGGCCAGACTGTTACTGGTGAAACCGTGCAAGAGTCCGGTGCACATCACAGCTGCTGCTCCGCTACTAGGGGCACTACCTGGAGTAATGGCGCCTGCATATATATTGAGAATGCACAGTATTACTTCTCATGTTCTGCACATATACACGGTGCACAGTATTACTTCTCATATTCTGCATATATACACGGTGCACAGTATTACTTCTCATATTCTGCATATATATTGAGAATGCACAGTATTACTTCTCATATTCTGCATATATATTGAGAATGCACAGTATTACTTCTCATATTCTGCATATATACACGGTGCACAGTATTACTTCTCATATTCTGCATATATATATATACAGTGCACAGTATTACTTCTCATATTCTGCATATATATTAAGAATGCACGGTATTACTTCTCATATTCTGCATATATACACGGTGCACAGTATTACTTCTCATATTCTGCATATATATTGAGAATGCACAGTATTACTTCTCATATTCTGCATATATATTGAGAATGCACAGTATTACTTCTCATATTCTGCATATATATATACGGTGCACAGTATTACTTCTCATATTCTGCATATATACACGGTGCACAGTATTACTTCTCATATTCTGCATATATACACGGTGCACAGTATTACTTCTCATATTCTGCATATATATTGAGAATGCACAGTATTACTTCTCATATTCTGCATATATATTGAGAATGCACAGTATTACTTCTCATATTCTGCATATATACACGGTGCACAGTATTACTTCTCATATTCTGCATATATATACAGTGCACAGTATTACTTCTCATATTCTGCATATATATTAAGAATGCACGGTATTACTTCTCATGTTCTGCGTATATACACGGTGCACAGTATTACTTCTCATATTCTGCATATATACACGGTGCACAGTATTACTTCTCATATTCTGCATATATACACGGTGCACAGTATTACTTCTCATATTCTGCATATATATTGAGAATGCACAGTATTACTTCTCATATTCTGCATATATCTACAGTGCACAGTATTACTTCTCATATTCTGCATATATACACGGTGCACAGTATTACTTCTCATATTCTGCATATATACACGGTGCACAGTATTACTTCTCATATTCTGCATATATATTGAGAATGCACAGTATTACTTCTCATATTCTGCATATATCTACAGTGCACAGTATTACTTCTCATATTCTGCATATATATTAAGAATGCACGGTATTACTTCTCATGTTCTGCGTATATACACGGTGCACAGTATTACTTCTCATATTCTGCATATATACACGGTGCACAGTATTACTTCTAATATTCTGCATATATATTGAGAATGCACAGTATTACTTCTCATATTCTGCATATATATACGGTGCACAGTATTACTTCTCATATTCTGCATATATATTAAGAATGCACGGTATTACTTCTCATATTCTGCATATATACACGGTGCACAGTATTACTTCTCATATTCTGCATATATACACGGTGCACAGTATTACTTCTCATATTCTGCATATATACATGGTGCACAGTATTACTTCCCATATTCTGCATATATATATATATATATATATATAAACAGAGCACAGTATTACTTCTCATATTCTGCATATATACACGGTACACAGTATTATTTCATATATTCTGCATATATATATATATATATATATATATAGACAGTGCCCAGTATTTTCATATTCTGCATATATACAGACGATACACAGTATTACTTCTCATATTCTGCATAGTCATGGCGGTAAATGTCGTCCCCCCTGAAATGTTTCTATAAAATGAAGTATTTCTCACAGGAAAGGATTGCAGTAACACAGGTTTATTCCCTTTGTGTATATATATATATAGATCTCCTCTCCTCTGTATATATATATATAGATCTCCTCTCCTCTGTATATATATATATATATCTCCTCTCCTCTGTGTATATATATATATAGATCTCCTCTCCTCTGTATATATATATAGATCTCCTCTCCTCTGTGTATATATAGATCTCCTCTCCTCTGTGTGTATGTATATATATATATATATATATATATATATATATATAGATCTCCTCTCCTCTGTGTATATATATAGATCTCCTCTCCTCTGTATATATATATATAGATCTCCTCTCCTCTGTATATATATATATAGATCTCCTCTCCTCTGTATATATATATATAGATCTCCTCTCCTCTGTGTATATATATATATAGATCTCCTCTCCTCTGTGTGTATGTATATATATATATATATATATATATATATAGATTTCCTCTCCTCTGTGTATATATATAGATCTCCTCTCCTCTGTGTATATATATATATATATAGATCTCCTCTCCTCTGTATATATATATAGATCTCCTCTCCTCTGTATATATATATATATAGATCTCCTCTCCTCTGTATATATATATAGATCTCCTCTCCTCTGTGTATATATATATATATATTGCAGTAACACAGGTTTTGCTATACACATGTTTATTCCCTTTGTGTGTATATATATATATATATAGATCTCCTCTCCTCTGTATATATATATATATATATATATATATATATATCTCCTCTCCTCTGTATATATATATATATATATATATATTGCAGTAACACATGTTTTGCTATATACATGTTTATTCCCTTTGTGTGTATTGGAACTAAACCAAAAAAGGAGGAAAAAAAGCAAATTGGACATAATGTCACCAAACTCCAAAAATGGTCCGGACACAATTATTGGCGCCTTTCATAATTGTGGATAAATAAGATTGTTTCCAGCCTGTGATTTTCCTTTATACTCACCTGGGGCAAGTAACAGGTGTGGGCAATATAACAATCACACCTGACAGCAGATAAAAAGGAGAGAAGTTCACTTAGTCTTTGCATATTTTGTCTGTGTGTCACACTAAGCATGGACAACAGAAAGAGGAGAAGAGAACAGAAAGAGGAGAAGAGAGAACAGAAAGAGGAGAAGAGAACAGAAAGAGGAGAAGAGAGAACAGAAAGAGGAGAAGAGAGAACAGAAAGAGGAGAAGAGAGAACAGAAAGAGGAGAAGAGAGAACAGAAAGAGGAGAAGAGAGAACAGAAAGAGGAGAAGAGAGAACAGAAAGAGGAGAAGAGAGAACAGAAAGAGGAGAAGAGAACTGTCTGAGGACTTGGGAACCAAAATTGTGGAAAAATATCAACAATCTCCAGGTTACACGTCCATCTCCAGAGATCTAGATTTGTCTTTGTCCACAGTGCGCAACATTATCAAGAAGATTACACCCCATGGCCCTGTAGATAATCTCCCTGGGCGTGGACGGAAGAGAATTCATGAAAGGTGTCAACGCAGGATAGTCCGTATGGTGGATAAGCAGCCCCAAACAAGTTCCAAATATATTCATGCTGTCCTGCAGGCTCAGGGAGCATCAGTGTCAGCGCGAACTATCCGTCCACATTTAAATGAAATGAAACGCTATGGAGGAGACCCAGGAGGACCCCACTATGGAGGAGACCCAGGAGGACCCCACTATGGAGGAGACCCAGGAGGACCCCACTATGGAGGAGACCCAGGAGGACCCCACTATGCAGGAGTCCCAGGAGGACCCCATTATGGAGGAGACCCAGGAGGACCCCACTATGGAGGAGACCCAGGAGGACCCCACTATGGAGGAGACCCAGGAGGACCCCACTATGGAGGAGACCCAGGAGGACCCCACTATGGAGGAGACCCAGGAGGACCCCACTATGCAGGAGACCCAGAAGGACTCCATTATGGAGGAGACCCAGGAGGACCCCACTATGGAGGAGACCCAGGAGGACCCCCACTATGGAGGAGACCCAGGAGGACCCCACTATGGAGGAGACCCAGGAGGACCCCACTATGGAGGAGACCCAGGAGGACCCCACTATGGAGGAGACCCAGGAGGACCCCACTATGGAGGAGACCCAGGAGGACCCCACTGTGGAGGAGACCCAGGAGGACCCCACTATGCAGGAGACCCAGGAGGACCCCACTATGGAGGAGACCCAGGAGGACCCAACTATGGAGGAGACCCAGGAGGACCCCACTATGGAGGAGACCCAGGAGGACCCCACTATGGAGGAGACCCAGGAGGACCCCACTATGGAGGAGAATTTATCCTGACTGAACTTATCCACTTGGCCACTCGCATATATGTGCGTTTTGCTGAGAGACAGGAGGAACTGTGCTTAAAGAGGGAACCTGCCCGAACAAGGAGATATCCTCGTCTAGCACCCGTGTTTCAACGTCCACCTCTTCTGTTTCCTGCGCCGAAGAGGCTATGCAAGTGGATCGTTCTCATCTTAAGCAACAGGAGAGATCACGACGACGTAGTCAGAATTTGTGCTTGTATTGTGCTAGCCCGGAGCACTTCCTCAAGGACTGTACAGCTCGCCCACAGCGTCCGGGAAATGCTCACACCTAGGGTTTGTGGGAGAGGCGTCCCTGGGTGTGAATACTACCTCTCCACGCTTAAAGGGGTACTCCACCCCTAGCATCTTATCCCCTATCCAAAGGATAGGGGATAAGATGTCAGATCGCCAGAGTCCCACTGCTGGGGACCCCCGGGATCTCCGTTGTGGCACCCCGCTTCTCATTACTGCACAGAGCTAACTCGTTCCGTGTGTAATGACGGGCAATACAGGGGCCGGAGCATCTTTACGTCACCGCTCCGCCCCCTCAATACAAGTCTATGGGAGGGGGCGTGACAGCCATCACACTCCCTCCAACAGACTTGCATTAAGGGGGCAGGCCGTGACGTCATGAGGGTGCGGAGCCGTGATGTCACGATACTCCGGCTCCTGTATCGCCGGTCATTACGCACAGAGCAAGCAGACAAGACCTGATCCGGAGAGGCCCTTTGCTTTGGAGGTTGATGCTTCATCTATTGGAGCGGGTGCCGTTCTTACTCAGAAAAATGCCAAGGGCAAGACTGTTACCTGTGGGTTCTTTTCCAAGACCTTCTCTTCTGTGAAAGGAATTACTCCATTGGAGATTGTGAACTCCTCACTATCAAGCTAGCTATGGAGGAATGGTGACATTTATTGGAAGGTTCTTCTCATCCAGTCAGCATCTACTCCGACCATAAGAATCTTCTATACCTTCAGTCTGCTCAGCGTTTGAACCCCCGCCAGGCAAGATGGTCACTGTTTTTTTCTAGGTTCAACTTCTTCATTCACTTCCGTCCAGTAGTCAAGAAAATCAGGGCTGATGCTCTCTCCAGGTCCTCTGACGTCATTGGTGTGGACTCCACGCCTAGGCATATTATTCCTCCTGGCCGTTTGATTCCTTCCGTTCCTGCCGAAATTCAGCAAGTTCCTACGGGAAAATCCTTTGTGCCCGCCAGATTGAGACACAAGGTCCTGAAATGGGATCATTCTTCCTTGACAGCAGGACATCCTGGAATACCCAAGACTCTACTTCTTATTTCCCGGTACTACTGGTGGCCCCATCTTGAATGTGATGTTTCTGATTTTGTTCGTTCCTGTGAAACTTGTGCCTGTGACAAAACTCCTCGACAGAGACCTGCAGGACTCTTGGACCGTGACGTTCTCAAGAGTTTTCTGACTCGTAAAAGGAGGGGGGGGGACTGTTACGTTATGCGCTCCGCCCGCACACGCTGCCCGTGAGCGCATGGTCCCGTTACCTGCTGCTGCCGGAAGGGCTGGGACTCGCATCGCAGGACGTGCCCGCATGCGAGTCCCAGTCCGTCACTCACCTGGTTCTTCTCCTGCTCCCTCCTGCTCCCCCCAGTGTGCTCATTAGTGTAATCCACCTGTGGTTCATTGATAAATTCCTCCACCCACCCTCACTTCCCTGCCAGATCTTTGTTGCCTTGTGCCTGAGAGAAAGCATTCCTGAGAGTTGCCTTGCCGTGTATCAGATCCTTTGCTATGTGACCTGACCTTGCTCCTCTGGCGCCTGCCTACTGACCTCCTGCTACGTCCTGACTACACTACTGTGTCGCCTGCCCTGACCTTCTGCTATCCAGACTACGAGCTGCCTTATCCCTCCTGTGCCTTGCATCTCCTCAGCCGCCTGTGTGGTTGAGCTGTGTGCCAGGGGTAGCGACCTGGGTGCCGACTGCCGCAGCAAGTCCATCCCGCTTCGCGGTGGGCTCTGGTGAAAGCTAGCGAACCTTACACTCCACTCCCTGGTACGGTCCAAGTCATCTGCCACACAGGTCCAGCGGATCCACATCCACCGGTGTTCCTGTCTTCTGGAACGTGAGTGTTACAAGAATTATATATATATTAGTGTCAGCATTGCTATTAGTATCAGGGCATTATTATTATCAGTAGTATTGATAGCGTTAGGGATCTTAATACAAAGGCTTTCATATCAGTAGTATTATTAGTATTCAAGCTATTAATATCAGTGGAATTATTAGCATTAGGGGTATCAATATCAGTAGCTTTATTATGATTATCTTTATTGCTATTTTAACTACAGGGTGGGCTATTTCTATGGATACACCTTAATAAAATGGGAATGGTTGGTGACATTAACTTCCTGTTTGTGGCACATTAGTATATGTGAGGGGGCAAACTTTTCAAGACGGGTGGTGACCATGGCGGCCATTGTGAAGTCGGCCATTTTAAATCCAACTTTTGTTTTTTCAATAGGAAGAGGGTCATGTGACACATCAAACTTATTGGGAATTTCACAAGAAAAACACTGGGGTGCTTAGTTTTAACGTAACTTTATTCTTTCATGAGTTATTTACAAGTTTCTCTTTGTTTACAGACATTGACATGTCACGAGGTAAACATCAGTGGCTGTCCTAGCTTCATTCAGCAAGAGCCCACAGCATAGCACTCGCCGCATGTCACTGAAGAGTGGCATTAGTCGAACATCCCTTCGGCGGATATTAACTACTCACAAATGGCACCCGTACAAACTCCAGCTACTGCAGCATCTCAACGAGGATGACCCAGATCGGCGCACTGAATTTGCAGAATGGGCAAAACAAAAATTGGAACAGGACCCTCAGTTTACACGGAAGATTTTGTTCAGTGATGAGGAAACTTTTATGTGAATGGTGAAGTTAACAAACAAAACCACCGCTATTGGTCTGACACTAACCCACATTGGATAGATCCCTCCAAGACTGGAACACAAAAATTGATGGTCTGGTGTGGTATATGGGGTACAAAGATAGTGGGGCCATTCTTCATCAATGGAAACCTCAAGGCCACTGGATATGTGAAATTGCTCCATGATGATGTGTTTCCCTCTTTATGCACTGAAGCTGGAACGTTCCCTGAGTTTTTCCAGCAAGATGGTGACCACCACATTATGGGTGCCAGGTCCGAGCATTCCTAGATGAACAGTTTCCTGGAAAGTGGATTGGTCATCGTGGGCCAGTTGAATGGCCCCCAAGGTCTCCTGATCTGACCCCTTAGACTTTTATCTTTGGGGTCATCTGAAGGCAATTGTCTATGCTATGAAGATACGAGATGTGCAGCACCTGAAACTACGGATACTGGAAGCCTGTGCTAGCATTTCTCCTGCGGAGTATATAGTAGTATATAGCAGTGTATATGGATACTGGAAGCCTGTGCTAGCATTTTTCCTGCGGTGTATATAGTAGTATATAGCAGTGTATACGGATACTGGAAGCCTGTGCTAGCATTTCTCCTGCGGTGTATATAGTAGTATATAGCAGTGTATACAGATACTGGAAGCCTGTGCTAGCATTTCTCCTGCGGTGTATATAGTAGTATATAGCAGTGTATACAGATACTGGAAGCCTGTGCTAGCATTTCTCCTGCGGTGTATATAGTAGTATATAGCAGTGTATACGGATACTGGAAGCCTGTGCTAGCATTTCTCCTGCGGTGTATATAGTAGTATATAGCAGTGTATACGGATACTGGAAGCCTATGCTAGCATTTCTCCTGCGGTGTATATAGTACTATATAGCAGTGTATACAGATACTGGAAGCCTGTGCTAGCATTTCTCCTGCGGAGTATATAGTAGTATATAGCAGTGTATATGGATACTGGAAGCCTGTGCTAGCATTTTTCCTGCGGTGTATATAGTAGTATATAGCAGTGTATACGGATACTGGAAGCCTGTGCTAGCATTTCTCCTGCGGTGTATATAGTAGTATATAGCAGTGTATACAGATACTGGAAGCCTGTGCTAGCATTTCTCCTGCGGTGTATATAGTAGTATATAGCAGTGTATACAGATACTGGAAGCCTGTGCTAGCATTTCTCCTGCGGTGTATATAGTACTATATAGCAGTGTATACAGATACTGGAAGCCTGTGCTAGCATTTCTCCTGCGGAGTATATAGTAGTATATAGCAGTGTATACGGATACTGGAAGCCTGTGCTGGCATTTCTCCTGCGGTGTATATAGTAGTATATAACAGTGTATACAGATACTGGAAGCCTGTGCTAGCATTTCTCCTGCGGTGTATATAGTAGTATATAGCAGTGTATACGGATACTGGAAGCCTGTGCTAGCATTTCTCCTGTGGTGTATATAGTAGTATATAGCAGTGTATACGGATACTGGAAGCCTGTGCTAGCATTTGTCCTGCAGTGTATATAGTAGTATATAGCAGTGTATACGGATACTGGAGGCCTGTGCGAGCATTTCTACTGCGGTGTATATAGTAGTATATAGCAGTGTATACGGATACTGGAAGCCTGTGCTAGCATTTCTCCTGCGGTGTATATAGTAGTATATAGCAGTGTATACGGATACTGGAAGCCTATGCTAGCATTTCTCCTGCGGTGTATATAGTAGTATATAGCAGTGTATACGGATACTGGAAGCCTGTGCTAGCATTTCTCCTGCGGTGTATATAGTAGTATATAGCAGTGTATATAGATACTGGAAGCCTGTGCTAGCATTTCTCCTGCGGTGTATATAGTAGTATATAGCAGTGTATACAGATACTGGAAGCCTGTGCTAGCATTTATCCTGCGGTGTATATAGTAGTATATAGCAGTGTATATGGATACTGGAAGCCTGTGCTAGCATTTCTCCTGCGGTGTATATAGTAGTATATACGGATACTGGAAGCCTGTGCTAGCATTTCTCCTGAGGTGTATATAGTAGTATATAGCAGTGTATACGGATACTGGAAGCCTGTGCTAGCATTTCTCCTGCAGTGTATATAGTAGTATATAGCAGTGTATACGGATACTAGAAGCCTGTGCTAGCATTTCTCCTGCGGTGTATATAGTAGTATATAGCAGTATATACAGATACTGGAAGCCTGTGCTAGCATTTCTCCTGCGGTGTATATAGGAGTATATAGCAGTGTATACGGATACTGGAAGCCTGTGCTGGCATTTCTCCTGCAGTGTATATAGTAGTATATAGCAGTGTATACAGATACTGGAAGCCTGTGCTAGCATTTCTCCTGCGGTGTATATAGTATTATACAGCAGTGTATACGGATACTGGAAGCCTGTGCTGGCATTTCTCCTGCGGTGTATATAGTAGTATATAGCAGTATATACAGATACTGGAACCCTGTGCTAGCATTTCTCCTGTGGTGTATATAGTAGTATATAGCAGTATATAGAGAAGAGGGTGGCATTGACAATCCAACACAATGGGCAGCACATTGAACACATTTTATAAGTGGTCAGAAACTTGTAAATAACTCATGAAAGAATAAAGTAACGTTAAAACTGAGCACATCATTGTTTTTCTTGTGAAATTTCCAATAAGTTTGATGTGTCACATGACCCTCTTCCTATTGAAAAAACAAAAGTTGGATTCAAAATGGCCGACTTCAAAATGGCCGCCATGGTCACCACCCATCTTGAAAAGTTTCCCCCCTCACATATACTAATGTGCCACAAACAGGAAGTTAATATCACCAACCATTCCCATTTTATTAAAGGGGTAGTCCAGCGGTGAAAAACTTATCCCCTATCCTAAGGATAGGGGATAAGTTTGAGATCGCGGGGGGGTCCGACCGCTGGGGCCCCATGCGATCTCTCTGTACGGGGGCCAGGCTCTCCAGCCAGATAGCGGGTGTCGACCCCCGCACGAAGCGGCGGCAGACACGCCCCCTCAATACATCTCTATGGCAGAGCCGGAGATTGCCGAAGGCAGCGCTCCGGCTCTGCCATAGAGTTGTATTGAGGGGGCGTGTCGGCCGCCGCTTCGTGCGGAGGTCGACACACCTCCTTCCCGCGGGCTCTCGGGGCTCCGTACAGGAGATCGCGGGGGGCCCCAGTGGTCGGACCCCCCGCGATCTGCAACTTATCCCCTATCCTTAGGATAGGGGATAAGTTGTTCACCACGGGTCACCACTGGACTACTCCTTTAAGGTGTATCCATAGAAATGGCCGACCCTGTAGTATTAATAATATTAAGAGTTTATTATCAGTGGAGCATGGATAAGCCGCTGGGGACCACCCTGGTGACTCACTGACCCAACACAAAGGGAATGACACGTTCCCATTAATATCTGTAGTCATTTTAGTCTTAGGAGTATTAATATATTATTGTTATTAGAATTGGGATTATTATTAGTAGCATTTATAGTATTAGGAATGTTATTACAGATAATTAATAGTATTGGGGTATTAAAATCAGTAGCATTTAGAGATGAGCGAACTTACAGTAAATTCGATTCGTCAGGAACGGCTCGGCTCGGCAGTTGATGGCTTATCCTGCATAAATTAGTTCAGCTTTCCGGTGCTCCGGTGGGCTGGAAAAGGTGGATACAGTCCTAGGAAAGAGTCTCCTAGGACTGTATCCACCTTTTCCAGCCCACGGGAGCACCTGAAAGCTAAACTAATTTATGCAGGAAAAGTCATCAACTGCTGAGCCGAGAAATTTGTGACAAATCGAATTTACTGTAAGTTCGCTCATCTCTAGCAGCATTATGAGTATAAAGAGCATTACTATAATCAGTTATGGTATTAGGGGTATTATTATCATCAGTAGTTATTAGTATTGGGATATTATTAGTAGTATTTTGCGTATTACGAGTATTCGTATTATATTATTATTATGGTCATCATCATCGTCATCATCATCAGTACTGTTATAAGTGTTGGGATATTATCAGTATTGGGATATTATTATCAGTAATAATAGTATTAGGGGTGTTAGTACAAATATTAAGGTCTTTCGTATCAGTATTTATAGTACTGGGGTAAAATAAATTGTGTTAGCGATATTAATATCAGTACTATTTTGAGTAATAGGGATATTATCATAAGAGCTGTTATTAATATTGAGATATTATTTTAATTGCTATCAGTAGTGTGTTATTAGCATTAGGGATTTTAATAGTAGTATTGTTACTGTTAGAAGAATTGTTACTAGTAGTATTTTTAGTATTAGAGGCATTAATGATATAGTTATTAGTATAAGAATTTATACTTTTTGTATTATTACTATTAGAAGTTGTTATTTTTAGTATTATTAGCAATATGTGGGTATTTAAATAGCAGTAGTAGTATTAGGGGAAGTGTCCGATATATATTCTTAGTATTATTGGCATATTATGACCATAAATATTATTGCTAGTACTTGTGGCATTATTTGGGGTCATATTGTTTAAGTATAATATTTATAATAGTAATGTTATTCTGAGTATTGTTATTGTCAGTATTATTATTATAGCATTGGGTTATTCTCAGTGTCGTTATTATAGTATTGTTGTATACTATAGAGTTGTTGTATAGTATAGTACACTTATTGTATAGTATAGTACACATTTTATACAAATAATATAATATTGTTATATAGTATTAGTATAGTTGTATTGTATAACATAGTTATTAGTTTATTAAAGTATTAGTATAGTATTGCATAGTATTGATGTATAGTAGCGTTTTGATGTACAGTATTAGTATAGAAGTATATTATTAGTACAGTATTTTGTTTAGTATAATATAAGTATAGTATCATTGTCTAGTATAGTATTGTTGTATAGTGTTGTATAATATTTTAGTATAGTATTGTATAGCATTACAATATTGTATAGTATTGTTGCATTGTATTAGTATAATATTATTATATTGTTTTATAGTATTGTTGTATAGTATAGTTTAAGTATTGTTTTATAAATGTATAATGTGTATACATTCTGTATACATATACATTATATTGTTTTATAGTATTGTTGTATAGTATAGTTTAAGTATTGTTTTATAAATGTATAATATGTATACATTCTGTATACATATACATGTCTCCTATAGTATTAGTATAGTAATGTTGTATAGTACAGTTGTATAGTATAGTATTACTATAGTATAGTATTAGTATAGAAGTATATTATTAGTATTGTATTTTGTTTAGTATAGTATACATATAGTATCATTGTCTAGTATAGTATTGTTGTAGTGTTGTATACTATTTTAGTATAGTAATGTGTAGCATTATAATATTGTATAGTATAGTATTGCTGCATTGTATTAGTATAATATTATTATATTGTTTTATAGTATTGTTGTATTGTTGTACAGATGTATAGTATTAATATATCACCGATGTCTCCTATATTAGTATAATAATGTTGTATAGTCAAGGTGTATAGTATTACTATAGTATAGTATTAGTATAGAAGTATATTATTAGTATAGTATTTTGTTTAATATAGTATAAGTATAGTATTGTTGTCTAGTATAGTATTAGTATAGTATTGTTGTATAGTGTTGTATAGTATTGTATAGTATTTTAGAATAGTATTGTATAGCATTATAATGTTGTATAGTATTGTTGGATAGTATTAGTATGATACTATTATATTGTTGTATAATATAGTTGTATAAATGTATAGTATTAATGTAGTATCGATGTCTCCTATAATATTAGCATAGTAGTGTTGTATAATACAGAGTATGGTTGTGTAGTATTAGTATAGTACAGTATAGTTGTATGGTATTAGTATGGTTGTGTAGTATTAGTATAGTATAGTTGTATGGTATTAGTATGGTTGTGTAATATTAGTATAGTACAGTATAGTTGTATGGTATTAGTATGGTTGTGTAGTATTGGTATAGTATAGCTGTATGGTATTAGTATGGTTGTGTAGTATTAGTATAGTACAGTATAGTTGTATGGTATTAGTATGGTTGTGTAGTATTGGTATAGTACAGTATAGTTGTATGGTATTAGTATGGTTGTGTAGTATTGGTATAGTACAGTATAGTTGTATGGTATTAGTATGGTTGTGTAGTATTAGTATAGTACAGTATAGTTGTATGGTATTAGTATGGTTGTGTAGTATTAGTATAGTAAAGTTGTATGGTAGTATGGTTGTGTAGTATAGTATAGCTGTATGGTATTAGTATGGCTGTGTAGTATTAGTATAGTTGTATGGTATTAGTATGGTTGTGTAGTATAGTATAGTTGTATGGTATTAGTATGGTTGTGTAGTATAGTATAGTTGTATGGTATTAGTATGGTTGTGTAGTATTAGGATGGTTGTGTAGTATTAGTATAGATGTATGGTATTAGTATGGTTGTGTAGTATTAGTATAGTATAGTTGTATGGTATTAGTATGGTTGTGTAGTATTAGTATAGTACAGTATAGTTGTATGGTATTAGTATGGTTGTGTAGTATTGGTATAATACAGTATAGTTGTATGGTATTAGTATGGTTGTGTAGTATTAGTATAGATGTATGGTATTAGTATGGTTGTGTAGTATTAGTATAGTATAGTTGTATGGTAGTGTGGTTGTGTAGCATTAGTATAGTACAGTATAGTTGTATGGTATTAGTATGGTTGTGTAGTATTAGTATAGTACAGTATAGTTGTATGGTATTAGTATGGTTGTGTAGTATTGGTATAGTACAATATAGTTGTATGGTATTCGCATGGTTGTGTAGTATTAGTATATAACAGTATAGTTGTCTGGTATTAGTATGGCTGTGTAGTATTGGTATAGTACAGTATAGTTGTATGGTATTAGTATGGTTGTGTAGTATTGGTATAGAACAGTATAGTTGTATGGTATTAGTATGGTTGTGCAGTATTAGTGTAGTACAGTTGTATGGTATTAGTATGGTTGTGTAGTATTAGTATAGTTGTATGGTATTAGTGTGGTTGTGTAGTATTGGTATAGTACAGTATAGTTGTATGGTATTCACATGGTTGTGTAGTATTAGTATAGTACAGTATAGTTGTATGGTATTAGTATGATTGTGTAGTATTAGTATAGTACAGTTGTATGGTATTAGTATGGCTGTGTAGTATTGGTATAGTACAGTATAGTTGTATGGTATTAGTATGGTTGTGTAGTATTAGTATAGTACGGTTTTGTTGTATGGTATTAGTATGGTTGTGTAGTATTAGTATAGTATAGTTGTATGGTATTAGTATGGTTGTGTAGTATTGGTATAGTACAGTATAGTTGTATGGTATTCACATGATTGTGTAGTATTAGTATAGTACAGTATAGTTGTATGGTATAAGTATGGCTGTGTTGTATTGGTATAGTACAGTATAGTTGTATGGTATTCACATGGTTGTGTAGTATTAGTATAGTAGAGTATAGTTGTATGGTATTAGTATGGTTGTGTAGTATTAGTATAGTAAAGTTTTGTTGTATGGTATTAGTATGGTTGTGTAGTATTAGTATAGTATAGTTGTATGGTATTAGTATGATTGTGTAGTATTAGTATAGTTGTATGGTATTAGTATGGGTGTGTAGTATTAGTATAGTTATATGGTATTAGTATGGGTGTGTAGTATTAGTATAGTTGTATGGTATTACTGTCGTTGTGTAGTATTAGTATAGTTGTATGGTATAAGTATGGTTGTGTAGTATTAGTATAGTTGTATAGTATTAGTATGGTTGTGTAGTATTAGTATAGTTGTATGGTATTAGTATGGTTGTGTAGTATTAGTATAGTTGTATGGTATTAGTATGGGTGTGTAGTATTAGTATAGTTGTATGATATTAGTATGGTTGTGTAGTATTAGTGTAGTTGTATGGTATTTGCATAGTTGTGTAGTATTAGTATAGTTGTATGGTATTACTGTCATTGTGTAGTATTAGTATAGTTGTATGGTATTAGTATGGTTGTGTAGTATTAGTATAGTTGTATGGTATTAGTATGGTTGTGTAGTATTAGTGTAGTTGTATGGTATTAGTATGGGTGTGTAGTATTAGTATAGTTGTATGGTATTAGTATGGGTGTGTAGTATTAGTATAGTTGTATGGTATTAGTATGGGTGTGTAGTATTAGTATAGTTGTATGGTATTAGTATGGTTGTGTAGTATTAGTATAGTTGTATGGTATTAGTATAGTTGTGTAGTATTAGTATAGTTGTATGGTATTAGTATGGCTGTGTAGTATTAGTATAGTTGTATGGTATTAGTATAGTTGTATGGTATTAGTATGGTTCTGTAGTATTAGTGTAGTTGTATGGTATTAGTATGGTTGTGTAGTATTAGTGTAGTTGTATGGTATTAGTATGGGTGTGTAGTATTAGTATAGTTGTATGGTATTAGTATGGTTGTGTAGTATTAGTATAGTTGTATGGTATTAGTATGGTTGTGTAGTATTAGTATAGTTGTATGGTATTAGTATGGTTGTGCAGTATTAGGATGGTTGTGTAGTATTAGTATAGTTGTATGGTATTGGTATGGGTGTGTAGTATTAGTATAGTTGTATGGTGTTAATGTCGTTGTGTAGTATTAGTGTAGTTGTATGGTATTAGTATGGTTGTGTAGTATTGGTATAGTTGTATTGTATTAGTATGGGTGTGTAGTATTAGTATAGTTGTATGGTGTTACTGTCGTTGTGTAGTATTAGTATAGTTGTATGGTATTAGTATGGTTGTGTAGTATTAGTATAGTTGTATGGTATTAGTATGGTTGTGTAGTATTAATATAGTTGTATGGTATTACTGTTGTTGTGTAGTATTAGTATAGTTGTATGGTATTAGTATGGTTGTGTAGTATTAGTATAGTTGTATGGTATTAGTAAGGCTGTGTAGTATTAGCATAGTTGTATGGTATTAGTATGGGTGTATAGTATTAGTATAGTTGTATGGTATTACTGTCGTTGTGTAGTATTAGTATAGTTGTATGGTATTAGTATGGGTGTGTAATATTAGTATAGTTGTATGGTATTAGTATGGTTGTGTAGTATAAGTATAGTTGTATGGTATTAGTATAGTTGTATGGTATTAGTATTGTTGTATGGGGTTACTGTCGTTGTGTAGTATTAGTATAGTTGTATGGTATTAGTATGGGTGTGTAGTATTAGTATAGTTGAATGGTACATAGTATGGTTGTGTAGTATTAGTATAGTTGTATGGTATTAGTATGGTTGTGTAGTATTAGTATAGTTGTATGGTATTAGTATGGGTGTGTAGTATTAGTGTAGTTGTATGGTATTAGTATGGTTGTGTAGTATTGGTATAGTTGTATGGTATTAGTATGGGTGTGTAGTATTAGTATAGTTGTATGGTGTTACTGTCGTTGTGTAGTATTAGTATAGTTGTATGGTATTAGTATGGGTGTGTAGTATTAGTATATTTGTATGGTATTAGTAAGGTTGTGTAGTATTAGTATAGTTGTATGGTGTTAGTATGGGTGTGTAGTATTAGTATAGTTGTATGGTATTAGTATGGGTGTGTAGTATTAGTATAAATGTATGGTATTAGTATGGTTGTGTTGTATTAGTATAGTTGTATGGTATTAGTATGGGTGTGAAGTATTAGTATAGTTGTATGGCATTAGTATGTGTGTGTAGTATTAATATAGTTGTATGGTATTAGTATGGGTGTGTAGTATTAGTATAGTTGTATGGTATTAGTATGGTTGTGTAGTATTAGTATAGTTGTATGGTATTAGTATGGGTGTGAAGTATTAGTGTAGTTGTATGGTATTAGTATGGGTGTGTAGTATTAGTATAGTTGTATGGTATTAGTATGGTTGTGTAGTATTAGTATAGTTGTATGGTATTAGTATGGGTGTGAAGTATTAGTGTAGTTGTATGGTATTAGTATGGGTGTGTAGTATTAGTATAGTTGTATGGTATTAGTATGGGTGTGTAGTATTAGTATAGTTGTATGGTGTTACTGTCGTTGTGTAGTATTAGTATAGTTGTATGGTATTAGTATGGGTGTGTAGTATTAGTATAGTTGTATGGTATTAGTATGGGTGTATAGTATTAGTATAGTTGTATGGTATTAGTATGGGTGTGTAGTATTAGTATAGTTGTATGGTATTAGTATGGTTGTGTAGTATTAGTATAGTTGTATGGTATTAGTATGGGTGTGAAGTATTAGTATAGTTGTATGGTATTAGTATGGGTGTGTAGTATTAGTATAGTTGTATGGTATTAGTATGGTTGTGTAGTATTAGTATAGTTGTATGGTATTAGTATGGGTGTGAAGTATTAGTATAGTTGTATGGTATTAGTATGGGTGTGTAGTATTAATATAGTTGGATGGTATTAGTATGGGTGTGTAGTATTAGTATAGTTGTATGGTATTAGTATGGGTGTGTAGTATTAGTATAGTTGTATGGTGTTACTGTCATTGTGTAGTATTAGTATAGTTGTATGGTATTAGTATGGTTGTGTAGTATTAGTATAGTTGTATGGTATTAGTATGGGTGTGTAGTATTAGTATAGTTGTATGGTATTAGTATGGGTGTGTAGTATTAGTATAGTTGTATGGTATTAGTATGGGTGTGAAGTATTAGTGTAGTTGTATGGTATTAGTATGGGTGTGAAGTATTAGTGTAGTTGTATGGTATTAGTATGGGTGTGAAGTATTAGTGTAGTTGTATGGTATTAGTATGGTTGTGTAGTATTAGTATAGTTGTAAGGTATTAGTATGGGTGTGTAGTATTAGTATAGTTATATGGTTTAGTATGGGTGTGTAGTATTAGTATAGTTGTATGGTATTAGTATGGGTGTGAAGTATTAGTGTAGTTGTATGGTATTAGTATGGTTGTGTAGTATTAGTATAGTTGTATGGTATTAGTATGGTTGTGTAGTATTAGTAAAGTTGTATGGTATTAGGATGGGTGTGTAGTATTAGTATAGTTGTATGGTATTAGTATGGGTGTGTAGTATTAGTATAGTTGTATGGTATTAGTATGGTTGTGTAGTATTAGTATAGTTGTATGGTATTAGTATGGTTGTGTAGTATTGGTATAGAACAGTATAGTTGTATGGTATTAGTATGGTTGTGTAGTATTAGTGTAGTACAGTTGTATGGTATTAGTATGGTTGTGTAGTATTAGTATAGTTGTATGGTATTAGTGTGGTTGTGTAGTATTGGTATAGTACAGTATAGTTGTATGGTATTCACATGGTTGTGTAGTATTAGTATAGTACAGTATAGTTGTATGGTATTAGTATGATTGTGTAGTATTAGTATAGTACAGTTGTATGGTATTAGTATGGCTGTGTAGTATTGGTATAGTGCAGTATAGTTGTATGGTATTAGTATGGTTGTGTAGTATTAGTATAGTACGGTTTTGTTGTATGGTATTAGTATGGTTGTGTAGTATTAGTATAGTATAGTTGTATGGTATTAGTATGGTTGTGTAGTATTAGTATAGTATAGTTGTATGGTATTAGTATGGTTGTATGGTATTAGTATGGTTGCGTAGTATTAGTATAGTTGTATGGTATTAGTATGGTTGTGTAGTATTAGTAGAGTTGTATGGTATTAGTATGGTTGTGTAGTATTAGTATAGTTGTATGGTATTAGTATGGTTGTGCAGTATTAGGATGGTTGTGTAGTATTAGTATAGTTGTATGGTATTGGTATGGGTGTGTAGTATTAGTATAGTTGTATGGTGTTAATGTCGTTGTGTAGTATTAGTATAGTTGTATGGTATTAGTATGGTTGTGTAGTATTGGTATAGTACAGTATAGTTGTATGGTATTCACATGATTGTGTAGTATTAGTATATTACAGTATAGTTGTATGGTATAAGTATGGCTGTGTAGTATTGGTATAGTACAGTATAGTTGTATGCTATTCACATGGTTGTGTAGTATTAGTATAGTACAGTATAGATGTATGGTATTAGTATGGTTGTGTAGTATTGGTATAGTTGTATTGTATTAGTATGGGTGTGTAGTATTAGTATAGTTGTATGGTGTTACTGTCGTTGTGTAGTATTAGTATAGTTGTATGGTATTAGTATGGTTGTGTAGTATTAGTGTAGTTGTATGGTATTAGTATGGGTGTGTAGTATTAGTATAGTTGTATGGTATTAGTATGGGTGTGTAGTATTAGAATAGTTGTATGGTATTAGTATGGGTGTGTAGTATTAGTATAGATGTATGGTATTAGTATGGTTGTGTAGTATTAGTATAGTTGTATGGTATTAGTATGGTTGTGTAGTATTAGTATAGTTGTATGGTATTAGTATGGCTGTGTAGTATTAGTATAGTTGTATGGTATTAGTATAGTTGTATGGTATTAGTATGGTTCTGTAGTATTAGTGTAGTTGTATGGTATTAGTATGGTTGTGTAGTATTAGTGTAATTGTATGGTATTAGTATGGGTGTGTAGTATTAGTATAGTTGTATGGTATTAGTATGGTTGTGTAGTATTAGTATAGTTGTATGGTATTAGTATGGTTGTGTAGTATTAGTATAGTTGTATGGTATTAGTATAGTTGTATGGTATTAGTATGGTTGCGTAGTATTAGTATAGTTGTATGGTATTAGTATGGTTGTGTAGTATTAGTAGAGTTGTATGGTATTAGTATGGTTGTGTAGTATTAGTATAGTTGTATGGTATTAGTATGGTTGTGCAGTATTAGGATGGTTGTGTAGTATTAGTATAGTTGTATGGTATTGGTATGGGTGTGTAGTATTAGTATAGTTGTATGGTGTTAATGTCGTTGTGTAGTATTAGTGTAGTTGTATGGTATTAGTATGGTTGTGTAGTATTGGTATAGTTGTATTGTATTAGTATGGGTGTGTAGTATTAGTATAGTTGTATGGTGTTACTGTCGTTGTGTAGTATTAGTATAGTTGTATGGTATTAGTATGGTTTTGTAGTATTAGTATAGTTGTATGGTATTAGTATGGTTGTGTAGTATTAGTATAGTTGTATGGTATTACTGTTGTTGTGTAGTATTAGTATAGTTGTATGGTATTAGTATGGTTGTGTAGTATTAGTATAGTTGTATGGTATTAGTAAGGCTGTGTAGTATTAGTATAGTTGTATGGTATTAGTATGGGTGCGTAGTATTAGTATAGTTGTATGGTATTACTGTCGTTGTGTAGTATTAGTATAGCTGTATGGTATTAGTATGGGTGTGTAATATTAGTATAGTTGTATGGTATTAGTATGGTTGTGTAGTATAAGTATAGTTGTATGGTATTAGTATAGTTGTATGGTATTAGTATTGTTGTATGGGGTTATTGTCGTAAATAACCAAGGACAGAGCATGTAGGACCCCTTAATAATGATAATGGGGAGGTTGTCACAGGCGATCAAGAGAAGGCGGAGCTACTGAATGGGTTCTTTAGTTCTGTATACACTATGGAAGAAGGAGCTCACATTGGCCAGGTCAGTGCTGGTAACACATCATGTAATGTACTGAACTGGCTTAATGTAGAGATGGTACAAGGTAAGTTAAGTAAAGTAAATGTAAGCAAATCTCCAGGGCCGGATGGACTACACCCAAGAGTTCTTAGAGAGGTAAGTTCAGTAATATCTGTACCCCTGTTCATGATATTTAGAGATTCTCTGGTGTCTGGTATTGTGCCAAGGGACTGGCGCAAGGCGAATGTGGTGCCAATCTTCAAAAAGGGCTCTAGGTCTTCCCCAGGAAACTATAGACCGGTAAGTTTAACGTGCATTGTGGGTAAATTGTTTGAAGGACTTATAAGGGATTACATACAGGAATACATAGGGGATAATTGTATTATAAGTGATAACCAGCATGGGTTTACTAAGGATAGAAGTTGTCAAACCAATCTAATTTGCTTTTATGAAGAGGTGAGTAGAAGCCTTGACAGAGGAATGGCTGTGGATATAGTGTTTCTGGATTTTGCTAAAGCATTTGATACTGTCCCTCATAGACGTCTGACAGGTAAGTTAAGGTCTTTGGGTTTGGAAATTTTAGTTTGTAACTGGATTGAACACTGGCTCATGGATCGTACCCAGAGAGTGGTGGTCAATGATTCGTACTCTGATTGGTCCCCGGTTATTAGTGGTGTACCCCAAGGTTCAGTACTGGGCCCGCTGTTGTTTAATTTATTTATCAATGATATAGAGGATGGCATTAACAGCTCTGTTTCTATCTTTGCAGATGACACCAAGCTTTGTAGCACAGTACAGTCTATAGAGGATGTGCATAAGTTACAAGATGACTTGGATAGACTAAGTGTCTGGGCATCCACTTGGCAAATGAGGTTCAATGTGAATAAATGTAAAGTTATGCATCTGGCAGAGTCATTGGTAGAGAAGGATCTGGGTGTACTTGTAGATCACAGACTACAGAATAGCATGCAATGTCAGGCTGCTGCTTCCAAAGCCGGCAGGATATTGTCATGTATCAAAAGAGGCATGGACTCAAGGGACAGGGACATAATACTCCCCCTTTATAAATCATTGGTACGGCCTCACCTGGAATATGCTGTTCAGTTTTGGGCACCTGTCCATAAAAGGGACACTGCGGAGTTGGAAAGGGTGCAGAGACGCGCGACTAAACTAATATGGGGAATGGAACATCTTAGCTATGAGGAGCGATTAAAGGAGTTACAATTGTTTAGTCTTGAGAAGAGACGTTTAAGGGGGGATATGATAAACGTATATAAGTATATTAATGGCCCATACAAAAAATATGGAGAAAAACTGTTCCAGGTTAAACCCCCCCAAAGGACGAGGGGGCACTCCCTCCGTCTGGAGAAGAAAAAGTTTAGTCTCAAGGGGCGACACGCCTTCTTTACCATGAGAACTGTGAACTTATGGAACAGTCTACCTCAGGAACTGGTCACAGCAGGAACAATTAACAGCTTTAAAACAGGATTAGATACATTCCTGGAACAAAATAAGATTAATGCTTATGAAGAAATATAAAATCTCATCCCTTCCCCAATATCGCGCCACACCCCTACCCCTTAATTCCCTGGTTGAACTTGATGGACATATGTCTTTTTTCGACCGTACTAACTATGTAACTATGTTGTGTAGTATTAGTATAGTTGTATGGTATTAGTATGGGTGTAGTATTAGTATAGTTGAATGGTACATAGTATGGTTGTGTAGTATTAGTATAGTTGTATGGTATTAGTATGGTTGTGTAGTATTAGTATAGTTGTATGGTATTAGTATGGGTGTGTAGTATTAGTGTAGTTGTATGGTATTAGTATGGTTGTGTAGTATTAGTATAGTTGTATGGTGTTAGTATGGGTGTGTAGTATTAGTATAGTTGTATGGTATTAGTATGGGTGTGTAGTATTAGTATATTTGTATGGTATTAGTAAGGTTGTGTAGTATTAGTATAGTTGTATGGTGTTAGTATGGGTGTGTAGTATTAGTATAGTTGAATGGTACATAGTATGGTTGTGTAGTATTAGTATAGTTGTATGGTATTAGTATGGTTGTGTAGTATTAGTATAGTTGTATGGTATTAGTATGGGTGTGTAGTATTAGTGTAGTTGTATGGTATTAGTATGGTTGTGTAGTATTGGTATAGTTGTATGGTATTAGTATGGGTGTGTAGTATTAGTATAGTTGTATGGTGTTACTGTCGTTGTGTAGTATTAGTATAGTTGTATGGTATTAGTATGGGTGTGTAGTATTAGTATATTTGTATGGTATTAGTAAGGTTGTGTAGTATTAGTATAGTTGTATGGTGTTAGTATGGGTGTGTAGTATTAGTATAGTTGTATGGTATTAGTATGGGTGTGTAGTATTAGTATAAATGTATGGTATTAGTATGGTTGTGTTGTATTAGTATAGTTGTATGGTATTAGTATGGGTGTGAAGTATTAGTATAGTTGTATGGCATTAGTATGTGTGTGTAGTATTAATATAGTTGTATGGTATTAGTATGGGTGTGTAGTATTAGTATAGTTGTATGGTATTAGTATGGTTGTGTAGTATTAGTATAGTTGTATGGTATTAGTATGGGTGTGAAGTATTAGTGTAGTTGTATGGTATTAGTATGGGTGTGTAGTATTAGTATAGTTGTATGGTATTAGTATGGTTGTGTAGTATTAGTATAGTTGTATGGTATTAGTATGGGTGTGAAGTATTAGTGTAGTTGTATGGTATTAGTATGGGTGTGTAATATTAGTATAGTTGTATGGTATTAGTATGGGTGTGTAGTATTAGTATAGTTGTATGGTGTTACTGTCGTTGTGTAGTATTAGTATAGTTGTATGGTATTAGTATGGGTGTGTAGTATTAGTATAGTTGTATGGTATTAGTAAGGTTGTGTAGTATTAGTATAGTTGTATGGTATTAGTATGGGTGTATAGTATTAGTATAGTTGTATGGTATTAGTATGGGTGTGTAGTATTAGTATAGTTGTATGGTATTAGTATGGTTGTGTAGTATTAGTATAGTTGTATGGTATTAGTATAGTTGTATGGTATTAGTATGGTTGCATAGTATTAGTATAGTTGTATGGTATTAGTATGGTTGTGTAGTATTAGTAGAGTTGTGTGGTAATAGTATGGTTGTGTAGTATTAGTATAGTTGTATGGTATTAGTATGGTTGTGCAGTATTAGGATGGTTGTGTAGTATTAGTATAGTTGTATGATATTGGTATGGGCGTGTAGTATTAGTATAATTGTATGGTGTTAATGTCGTTGTGTAGTATTAGTGTAGTTGTATGGTATTAGTATGGTTGTGTAGTATTGGTATAGTTGTATTGTATTAGTATGGGTGTGTAGTATTAGTATAGTTGTATGGTGTTACTGTCGTTGTGTAGTATTAGTATAGTTGTATGGTATTAGTATGGTTGTGTAGTATTAGTATAGTTGTATGGTATTAGTATGGTTGTGTAGTATTAGTATAGTTGTATGGTATTACTGTTGTTGTGTAGTATTAGTATAGTTGTATGGTATTAGTATGGTTGTGTAGTATTAGTATAGTTGTATGGTATTAGTAAGGTTGTGTAGTATTAGTATAGTTGTATGGTATTAGTATGGGTGCGTAGTATTAGTATAGTTGTATGGTATTACTGTCGTTGTGTAGTATTAGTATAGTTGTATGGTATTAGTATGGGTGTGTAATATTAGTATAGTTGTATGGTATTAGTATGGTTGTGTAGTATTAGTATAGTTGTATGGTATTAGTATGGGTGTGAAGTATTAGTGTAGTTGTATGGTATTAGTATGGTTGTGTATTATAAGTATAGTTGTATGGTATTAGTATAGTTGTATGGTATTAGTATAGTTGTATGGGGTCACTGTCGTTGTGTAGTATTAGTATAGTTGTATGGTATTAGTATGGGTGTGTAGTATTAGTATAGTTGAATGGTACATAGTATGGTTGTGTAATATTAGTATAGTTGTATGGTATTAGTATGGTTGTATGGTATTAGTATGGTTGTGTAGTATTAGTATAGTTGTATGGTATTAGTATGGTTGTGCAGTATTAGGATGGTTGTGTAGTATTAGTATAGTTGTATGGTGTTAATGTCGTTGTGTAGTATTAGTGTAGTTGTATGGTATTAGTAGGGTTGTGTAGTATTGGTATAGCTGTATGGTATTAGTATGGGTGTGTAGTATTAGTATAGTTGTATGGTGTTACTGTCGTTGTGTAGTATTAGTATAGTTGTATGGTATTTGTATGGTTGTGTAGTATTAGTATAGTTGTATGGTATTAGTATGGTTGTGTAGTAATAGTATAGTTGTATGGTATTACTGTCGTTGTGTAGTATTAGTATAGTTGTATGGTATTAGTATGGTTGTGTAGTATTAGTATAGTTGTATGGTATTAGTAAGGTTGTGTAGTATTAGTATAGTTGTATGGTATTAGTATGGGTGTGTAGTATTAGTATAGTTGTATGGTATTACTGCCGTTGTGTAGTATTAGTATAGTTGTATGGTATTAGTATGGGTGTGAAGTATTAGTATAGTTGTATGGTATTAGTATGGGTGTGAAGTATTAGTGTAGTTGTATGGTATTAGTATGGGTGTGTAGTATTAGTATAGTTGAATGGTACATAGTATGGTTGTGTAGTATTAGTATAGTTGTATGGTATTAGTATAGTTGTATGGTATTAGTATTGTTGTATGGGGTTACTGTCGTTGTGTAGTATTAGTATAGTTGTATGGTATTAGTATGGGTGTGTAGTATTAGTATAGTTGTATGGTATTAGTATGGGTGTGTAGTATTAGTATAGTTGAATGGTACATAGTATGGTTGTGTAGTATTAGTATAGTTGTATGGTATTAGTATGGTTGTGTAGTATTAGTATAGTTGTATGGTATTAGTATGGGTGTGTAGTATTAGTGTAGTTGTATGGTATTAGTATGGTTGTGTAGTATTGGTATAGTTGTATGGTATTAGTATGGGTGTGTAGTATTAGTATAGTTGTATGGTGTTACTGTCGTTGTGTAGTATTAGTATAGTTGTATGGTATTAGTATGGGTGTGTAGTATTAGTATATTTGTATGGTATTAGTAAGGTTGTGTAGTATTAGTATTGTTGTATGGTATTAGTATGGGTGTGTAGTATTAGTATAGTTGTATGGTATTAGTATGGTTGTGTAGTATTAGTATAGTTGTATGGTATTAGTATGGGTGTGAAGTATTAGTATAGTTGTATGGTATTAGTATGGGTGTGTAGTATTAATATAGTTGTATGGTATTAGTATGGGTGTGTAGTATTAGTATAGTTGTATGGTATTAGTATGGTTGTGTAGTATTAGTATAGTTGTATGGTATTAGTATGGGTGTGAAGTATTAGTGTAGTTGTATGGTATTAGTATGGGTGTGTAGTATTAGTATAGTTGTATGGTATTAGTATGGTTGTGTAGTATTAGTATAGTTGTATGGTATTAGTATGGGTGTGAAGTATTAGTGTAGTTGTATGGTATTAGTATGGGTGTGTAGTATTAGTATAGTTGTATGGTATTATTATGGGTGTGTAGTATTAGTATAGTTGTATGGTGTTACTGTCGTTGTGTAGTATTAGTATAATTGTATGGTATTAGTATGGGTGTGTAGTATTAGTATAGTTGTATGGTATTAGTAAGGTTGTGTAGTATTAGTATAGTTGTATGGTATTAGTATGGGTGTATAGTATTAGTATAGTTGTATGGTATTAGTATGGGTGTGTAGTATTAGTATAGTTGTATGGTATTAGTATGGTTGTGTAGTATTAGTATAGTTGTATGGTATTAGTATGGGTGTGAAGTATTAGTATAGTTGTATGGTATTAGTATGGGTGTGTAGTATTAATATAATTGGATGGTATTAGTATGGGTGTGTAGTATTAGTATAGTTGTATGGTATTAGTATGGTTGTGTAGTATTAGTATAGTTGTATGGTATTAGTATGGGTGTGAAGTATTAGTGTAGTTGTATGGTATTAGTATGGGTGTGTAGTATTAGTATAGTTGTATGGTATTAGTATGGGTGTGTAGTATTAGTATAGTTGTATGGTGTTACTATCATTGTGTAGTATTAGTATAGTTGTATGGTATTAGTATGGTTGTGTAGTATTAGTATAGTTGTATGGTATTAGTATGGGTGTGTAGTATTAGTATAGTTGTATGGTATTAGTATGGGTGTGTAGTATTAGTATAGTTGTATGGTATTAGTATGGGTGTGAAGTATTAGTGTAGTTGTATGGTATTAGTATGGGTGTGAAGTATTAGTGTAGTTGTATGGTATTAGTATGGGTGTGAAGTATTAGTGTAGTTGTATGGTATTAGTATGGTTGTGTAGTATTAGTATAGTTGTATGGTATTAGTATGGGTGTGTAGTATTAGTATAGTTATATGGTATTAGTATGGGTGTGTAGTATTAGTATAGTTGTATGGTATTAGTATGGGTGTGAAGTATTAGTGTAGTTGTATGGTATTAGTATGGTTGTGTAGTATTAGTATAGTTGTATGGTATTAGTATGGTTGTGTAGTATTAGTATAGTTGTATGGTATTAGCATGGGTGTGTAGTATTAGTATAGTTGTATGGTATTAGTAAGGTTGTGTAGTATTAGTATAGTTGTATGGTATTAGTATGGGTGTGTAGTATTAGTATAGTTGTATGGTATTAGTAAGGTTGTGTAGTATTAGTATAGTTGTATGGTATTAGTATGGGTGTGCAGTATTAGTATAGTTGTATGGTATTAGTATGGGTGTGTAGTATTGGTATAGTTGTATGGTATTAGTAAGGTTGTGTAGTATTAGTATAGTTGTATGGTATTAGTATGGTTGTGTAGTATTATTATAGTTGTATGGTGTTACTGTCGTTGTGTAGTATTAGTATAGTTGTATGGTATTAGTAAGGTTGTGTAGTATTAGTATAGTTGTATGGTATTAGTATGGTTGTGTAGTATTAGTATAGTTTTATGGTGTTACTGTCGTTGTGTAGTATTAGTACAGTTGTATGGTATTAGTATGGGTGTGAAGTATTAGTATAGTTGTATGGTATTAGTATGGGTGTGTAGTATTAGTATAGTTGTATGGTATTAGTATGGGTGTGTAGTATTAGTATAGTTGTATGGTATTAGTATGGGTGTGTAGTATTGGTATAGTTGTATGGTATTAGTAAGGTTGTGTAGTATTAGTATAGTTGTATGGTATTAGTATGGGTGTGTAGTATTGGTATAGTTGTATGGTATTAGTATGGGTGTATAGTATTAGTATAGTTGTATGGTGTTACTGTCGTTGTGTAGTATTAGTATAGTTGTATGGTATTAGTATGGGTGTGTAGTATTAGTATAGTTGTATGGTATTAGTATGGGTGTATAGTATTGGTATAGTTGTATGGTATTAGTAAGGTTGTGTAGTATTAGTATAGTTGTATGGTATTAGTATGGTTGTGTAGTATTAGTATAGTTGTATGGTATTAGTATGGGTGTGTAGTATTAGTATAGTTGTATGGTATTAGTATGGTTGTGTAGTATTAGTATAGTTGTATGGTGTTACTGTCGTTGTGTAGTATTAGTATAGTTGTATGGTATTAGTATGGGTGTATAGTATTAGTATAGTTGTATGGTGTTACTGTCTTTGTGTAGTATTAGTATAGTTGTATGGTATTAGTATGGGTGTGTAGTATTAGTATAGTTGTATGGTATTAGTATGGGTGTGAAGTATTAGTGTAGTTGTATGGTATTAGTATGGGTGTGAAGTATTAGTATAGTTGTATGGTATTAGTATGGTTGTGTAGTATTAGTATAGTTGTATGGTATTAGTATGGTTGTGTAGTATTAGTATAGTTGTATGGTATTAGTATGGTTGTGTAGTATTAGTATAGTTGTATGGTATTAGTATGGGTGTATAGTATTAGTATAGTTGTATGGTGTTACTGTCGTTGTGTAGTATTAGTATAGTTGTATGGTGTTACTGTCGTTGTGTAGTATTAGTATAGTTGTATGGTGTTACTGTCGTTGTGTAGTATTAGTATAGTTGTATGGTATTAGTATGGTTGTGTAGTATTAGTATAGTTGTATAGTGTTACTGTCGTTGTGTAGTATTAGTATAGTTGTATGGTATTTGTATGGGTGTGTAGTATTAGTATAGTTGTATGGTATTAGTATGGTTGTGTAGTATTAGTATAGTTGTATGGTGTTACTGTCGTTGTGTAGTATTAGTATAGTTGTATGGTGTTACTGTCGTTGTGTAGTATTAGTATAGTTGTATGGTATTATTATGGTTGTGTAGTATTAGTATAGTTGTATGGTGTTACTGTCGTTGTGTAGTATTAGTATAGTTGTATGGTGTTACTGTCGTTGTGTAGTATTAGTATAGTTGTATGGTGTTACTGTCGTTGTGTAGTATTAGTATAGTTGTATGGTACATCGTAGTATTGTTCTAGTATTATCTCCTCAGTACTGTGGGCGGGGTGGGCGTGCCTGTATCGTGCAGTGGGCGTGTCTGGGCGGTTTGTTGTTCCCGGGCTCCGCCCCCAGCTCCCATCTGTTCCTCCCCGGCCGGGGATCACATTGTGGCTGTGTTTCCCGCACGCTGTGTCCGGGCTCGGGGTGCTGCCCTCGGGATGCCCCCGGTCGGTGCACTGGGGGAGCTCCGCTCGTGCTGGCGGGTCCCGGCTATCGCGCACTTCTGCTCCTTGTTCCGCACCGCTTTCCAGCTGCCCGACTTCGAGATCGAGGTGAGTCCGGAGCCTGGAGGGGGGCGCTGTGTGTCCGGAGCCTGGAGGGGGGCGCTGTGTGTCCGGAGCCTGGAGGGGGGCGCTGTGTGTCCGGAGCCTGGAGGGGGGCGCTGTGTGTCCGGAGCCTGGAGGGGGGCGCTGTGTGCCTGGAGGGGGGCGCTGTGTGTCCGGAGCCTGGAGGGGGGCGCTGTGTGTCCGGAGACTGGAGGGGGGCGCTGTGTCCGGAGCCTGGAGGGGGGCGCTGTGTGTCCGGAGCCTGGAGGGGGGCGCTGTGTGTCCGGAGCCTGGAGGGGGGCGCTGTGTGTCCGGAGACTGGAGGGGGGCGCTGTGTGTCCGGAGACTGGAGGGGGGCGCTGTGTGTCCGGAGCCTGGAGGGGGGCGCTGTATTGGTCCTTGTAATCCCCAGTATAAGAGCCGTATTTGCTCCCATCCTGTGTAGAGTAATAGTCAGGATCATCCCTGGTATTACCCCCTCACCCCCCATCCTGTGTATGGGGCACTGCTTTAGGGAGTAATGGTCCTTATAATCCCCAGTATAAGAGCCTTATTTGCCCCCATTCTGTGTGCTGCTGTGGGGAGTAATAGTCAGGATAATCCCTGGTATTACACCCTCCATCCTTTGTATGGGGCACTGCTGCATGGAGTAACTACTGTGTGTAAGAGGAGGTAAATGATCTAAGAGTTTCAGCTGCTTCCAATTACTGAGGACCCCCATCTTGTGTACTGGGTGCTGCAGTGAAGAGTAACAGTCCAGCCACCCCCCAGTCACTGAGGACCCCCATCCTGTGTACTGGGTGCTGCAGTGAAGAGTAACAGTCATGCCGCCCCCCAGTTACTGAGGACCCCCATCCTGTGTACTGGGTGCTGCAGTGAAGAGTAACAGTCCAGCCACCCCCCAGTCACTGAGGACCCCCATCCTGTGTACTGGGTGCTGCAGTGAAGAGTAGCAGTCCAGCCGTCCCCCAGTTACTGAGGACCCCCATCTTGTGTACTGGGTGCTGCAGTGAAGAGTAACAGTCCAGCCGCCCCCCAGTCACTGAGGACCCCCATCCTGTGTACTGGGTGCTGCAATGAAGAGTAACAGTCCAGCCGCCCCCCAGTTACTGAGGACCCCCATCTTGTGTACTGGGTGCTGCAGTGAAGAGTAAC
The DNA here is from genome assembly GCF_029499605.1 of Hyla sarda. Taxonomy (NCBI): domain Eukaryota; kingdom Metazoa; phylum Chordata; class Amphibia; order Anura; family Hylidae; genus Hyla; species Hyla sarda. Next base: position 417,674,446 of record NC_079192.1, read on the forward strand.
AGTCCAGCCGCCCCCCAGTTACTCAGGACCCCCATCTTGTGTACTGGGTGCTGCAGTGAAGAGTAGCAGTCCAGCCGTCCCCCAGTTACTCAGGACCCCCATCTTGTGTACTGGGTGCTGCAGTGAAGAGTAACAGTCATGCCGCCCCCCAGTTACTGAGGACCCCCATATTGTGTACTGGGTGCTGCAGTGAAGAGTAACAGTCCAGCCACCCCCCAGTCACTGAGGACCCCCATCCTGTGTACTGGGTGCTGCAGTGAAGAGTAACAGTCATGCCGCCCCCCAGTCACTGAGGACCCCCATCCTGTGTACTGGGTGCTGCAGTGAAGAGTAACAGTCATGCCGCCCCCCAGTTACTGAGGACCCCCATCCTGTGTACTGGGTGCTGCAGTGAAGAGTAACAGTCCAGCCACCCCCCAGTCACTGAGGACCCCCATCCTGTGTACTGGGTGCTGCAGTGAAGAGTAGCAGTCCAGCCGTCCCCCAGTTACTGAGGACCCCCATCTTGTGTACTGGGTGCTGCAGTGAAGAGTAACAGTCCAGCCGCCCCCCAGTCACTGAGGACCCCCATCCTGTGTACTGGGTGCTGCAATGAAGAGTAACAGTCCAGCCGCCCCCCAGTTACTGAGGACCCCCATCTTGTGTACTGGGTGCTGCAGTGAAGAGTAACAGTCCAGCCGCCCCCCAGTTACTCAGGACCCCCATCTTGTGTACTGGGTGCTGCAGTGAAGAGTAGCAGTCCAGCCGTCCCCCAGTTACTCAGGACCCCCATCTTGTGTACTGGGTGCTGCAGTGAAGAGTAACAGTCATGCCGCCCCCCAGTTACTGAGGACCCCCATATTGTGTACTGGGTGCTGCAGTGAAGAGTAACAGTCCAGCCACCCCCCAGTCACTGAGGACCCCCATCCTGTGTACTGGGTGCTGCAGTGAAGAGTAACAGTCATGCCGCCCCCCAGTCACTGAGGACCCCCATCCTGTGTACTGGGTGCTGCAGTGAAGAGTAGCAGTCCAGCCGTCCCCCAGTTACTGAGGAACCCCCATGTTGTGTACTGGGTGCTGCAGTGAAGAGTAGCAGTCCAGCCGCCCCCCCAGTTACTGAGGACCCCCATCTTGTGTACTGGGTGCTGCAGTGAAGAGTAGCAGTCCAGCCGCCCCCCCCAGTTACTGAGGACCCCCATCTTGTGTACTGGGTGCTGCAGTGAAGAGTAGCAGTCCAGCCGCCCCCCCAGTTACTGAGGACCCCCATCTTGTGTACTGGGTGCTGCAGTGAAGAGTAGCAGTCCAGCCGCCCCCCCCCAGTTACTGAGGACCCCCATCTTGTGTACTGGGTGCTGCAGTGAAGAGTAGCAGTCCAGCCGCCCCCCAGTTACTGAGGACCCCCATCTTGTGTACTGGGTGCTGCAGTGAAGAGTAGCAGTCCAGCCGTCCCCCAGTTACTGAGGACCCCCATCTTGTGTACTGGGTGCTGCAGTGAAGAGTAGCAGTCCAGCTGTCCCCCAGTTACTGAGGACCCCCATCTTGTGTACTGGGTGCTGCAGTGAAGAGTAGCAGTCCAGCTGTCCCCCAGTTACTGAGGACCCCCATCTTGTGTACTGGGTGCTGCAGTGAAGAGTAGCAGTCCAGCCGCCCCCCAGTTACTGAGGACCCCCATCTTGTGTACTGGGTGCTGCAGTGAAGAGTAGCAGTCCAGCCGTCCCCCAGTTACTGAGGACCCCCATCTTGTGTACTGGGTGCTGCAGTGAAGAGTAGCAGTCCAGCTGTCCCCCAGTTACTGAGGACCCCCATCTTGTGTACTGGGTGCTGCAGTGAAGAGTAGCAGTCCAGCTGTCCCCCAGTTACTGAGGACCCCCATCTTGTGTACTGGGTGCTGCAGTGAAGAGTAGCAGTCTAGCCGTCCCCCAGTTACTGAGGACCCCCATCTTGTGTACTGGGTGCTGCAGTGAAGAGTAGCAGTCCAGCCGTCCCCCAGTTACTGAGGACCCCCATCCTGTGTACTGGGTGCTGCTACAGGGAGTAACACCCTAATCATCCTCAGTATAACAGCCTCACCTGCTCCCAATACTGATGACCCCTGATTCCCCTCTACCCCGAATCCTGTGTACTGTGTGCTGCAGTGAAGAGTAAAGGTCCAGCCGCCCCCCATTTGCTGAGTACCCCTATCCAGTGCACCTGTGTATGAGTAACCGTCCCGATCATCCTCCGTATAATACACCCCCCATCTTGTGTACTGGGTGCTGCAGTGAAGAGTAACAGTCCAGCCACCCCCCAGTCACTGAGGACCCCCATCCTGTGTACTGGGTGCTGCAGTGAAGAGTAACAGTCATGCCGCCCCCCAGTCACTGAGGACCCCCATCCTGTGTACTGGGTGCTGCAGTGAAGAGTAACAGTCATGCCGCCCCCCAGTTACTGAGGACCCCCATCTTGTGTACTGGGTGCTGCAGTGAAGAGTAGCAGTCCAGCCGCCCCCCAGTTACTGAGGACCCCCATCTTGTGTATTGGGTGCTGCAGTGAAGAGTAGCAGTCCAGCCGTCCCCCAGTTACTGAGGACCCCAATCCTGTGTACTGGGTGCTGCTACAGGGAGTAACACCCTAATCATCCCCAGTATAACAGCCTCACCTGCTCCCAATACTGATGACCCCTGATTCCCCTCTACCCCGAATCCTGTGTGCTGCAGTGAAGAGTATAGGTCCAGCCGCCCCCCATTTGCTGAGTACCCCTATCCAGTGCACCTGTGTATAAGTAACGGTCCCGATCATCCTCCGTATAATACACCCCCCATACTCATAGTATATACTGGGTCCTGGTTATGGGGGGGTTTAAGTACTTGCAGCCGGGGTAGCAGTTTTAGGAAGTGTTTTATGGTGGGGGGAGTACTTGGGTCTGGCTGATCAAAGCCCCTGAGTCACTCATGACAATAGGAGGGGGGGGGCCCCCAGTGTTGGCTGACTGAGTTCTTTTGGGGTCACAGAGAGGGCATTATTGGGGGAGGGAATGTGGGCATAAGAGTGTGCTTTGTTAGTATCGGAGTACCAGTATGGGGGCAACTAGGAGAAGCAGGGACCCCTTGAGTTTGGGGTCACTCCAGGAGACTCCCCATTGTTTGGGGGGGGGGGGGGTGTCAGCTGGTCCTGGGACATGTTACACGTGAATCCTTAACACCTTAGAGTCATGGTCTTGCAGCTGTTGGGAAACTACAACTCCCAGCATGCCCAGACAGCCAACAGCATGCTGGAAGTTGTAGTTAATCTAAGAACATTAAACGGTCAGCTCTGCTGCGCCTGCGCGGACTCTGCTTCATTGTATTAATTCATTCTATTCTATGTAACTGATTGTATGTTACAATGTATCACTCCTCGCGTTGCCATGGAGACCAAAGAATTCAAATGTTTCTGTTTACAGTTTGACTTTATATAAACAGTTTCAAACTTTTTTTCCCAGGGAAACTTATTACCCATTGATAGGACAACGATCGCGTTGTAGCACTTGCCATTCAGGGTCTTGGCAAAGCTGGGGGACTGCCAATATGGCTATTAAAGCTCCTAAGGCAGTGTTTTCTCAAATAGGATCCCTCCAGCTGTTGCAAAATTACAACTCCCAGCATGCCCGGACAGCCGTTGGCTGTCCGGGCATGCTGGGAGTTGTAGTTTTGCAACAGCTGGTGGGACCCGGTTTGTTAAACACTGTCTTAATGGATACATCTTTATAGTTATGCATTTGATGATGATCACTTTATACCATTCAGGAGTCTGGGAAAGTTATTACATGTTGATCGGACGATGATTACATTTTAGCACTTACCATTCAGGATCTTGGCAGAGCTGGGTGACAACCAATATGTCTACTGTCATAGCGCCTACTGCCATGCTTCCCAGTCTAGGATGCTGAAGGCTGTTTGGGCATGCTGGGAGTTGTAGTTGTGCAAGAGCTAGAGGCACCCTGCTTGGAAAACACTGTCCTAATGGATACAACGTTATAGTTAAGCATTGAAGCACGGTCACTCTATACCATTAGGGAGTCTGGGAAAGCTGGATCACTCCCCCTATATGCCAAGGGTAGTCTGGGCATGCTGGGAGCTGTAGTTTTGCAATAGCTGGAGGCATCCTGGTTGGGAAACGCTGTCTTGAAGGATACAACTTTACTGTTACACATTGGAGGAAGATCACTTCATACCATTCAGGTGTCTGGGAAAGCTGGGTGACTCCCCCCTCCTCCCCCCCCCCCCCCATTAGGCTGTAGGGCACAACTAGGGTGCCTCCAGCTGTTGCAAAACTACAGCTCCCAGCATGCACAGACAGTCTCCAGTACTCAGGACAGGGAAAAGCCCCCCAGTGGAGGAGGAAACCTGTAGGGAATTATGGCTGATGATTTGAACTCTTCTTGGGCTTAGAGCAGTGTTTTCCAACCAGTGTGCCTCCAGCTGTGACAAAACTACAACTCCCAGCATGGCTAAGAGCTGGCACTTTGTTTTTGGTGCGGAGTATGGGTTTAACCCTTGGTTCAGCTGGTGCTGGTTTACTCCCCCTCTTGTCTTTTGGGATGCAGTCTGCTGGATATAATGGAGAGGTTTTGTTCTGCGCCTGGAGAGGGGCGGGCGGGGGTCTCTCGCTCTGGGGAAACCCCTGTGTTTGTTTTGTTCTAGGACTTTGTGTCTTCCAGGGGCAGCATGGCATCTAGGAGGGGACAATACAGTCGAGGGGGGGGCACAGGCGTCTGTCTCTGTTAACCTGTTCAGGTCTGCACTGATTCTGTATAGGGGAAAAAGCTGGGTGACAACCAATAGACCTTCCCAGACCCTCTATTTATTGGGCCCCAGATCACGACAGCCATATTGTTAGTCACCCAGCTTTCCTAGGCGCGGATAATACTAATACTCAGTGGAGTAGAAGCCAGTTGAGTCCAGTATCTGCACTCAGTCCCTGCAGGGTTAATTGAATATTCGGCCTCTATGGGGGTCTCGCCTCCCCCTCCTCCCGCTCTTGCACTAGTCTTTGTCCCCCTCCTGTCACTTTGCAGGATAATGCGAAGCTGTTTGTAGTGTAAATGGAGTTGGGGGCTCTGATAAGTGACACACACACACACATTAACCCCTCACGTGCTGGACAGAACTTTTCTACAGCAGCCTCAGTCATGTGACTGATCTCTGCAGCTTTCACAAGATTAGTTTTTTTTAAACATTTTTATTCTATAGAAATGAATAGTCACGTGACCGCCGGGGGCCATAGTCCTCTTTGTGGCAGCACAGCTGTTTGGTGGCTTTGGTGAGTTGTGCCAAGTTTGCCGTCAGCTGGGACTTTGGCGCCGTACAATGTCATCAAAGGAAAGGGCTTGTCGTTCACAATCTCTCGGGGGGACAAAGATCTGACATCACATAAGAGGAGCGGCTGATATCATCACATATGATGTAATATATAGAGGTTATATCAGTACTGGAGCGTTATAAGAGGAGCGGCTGATATCAGTCACATATGATGTAATATATAGAGGTTATATCAGTACTGGAGCGTTATAAGAGGAGCGGATGATATCATCACATATGATGTAATATATAGAGATTATATCAGTACTGGAGCGTTATAAGAGGAGCGGATGATATCATCACATATGATGTAATATATAGAGATTATATCAGTACTGGAGCGTTATAAGAGGAGCGGATGATATCATCACATATGATGTAATATATAGAGATTATATCAGTACTGGAGCGTTATAAGAGGAGCGGCTGATATCATCACATATGATGTAATATATAGAGATTATATCAGTACTGGAGCGTTATAAGAGGAGCGGCTGATATCACATGATGTAATGTATAGAGATTATATCAGTACTGGAGCGTTATAAGAGGAGCGGCTGATATCATCACATATGATGTAATATATAGAGATTATATCAGTACTGGAGCGTTATATGAGGAGCAGCTGATATAATCACATATGATGTAATATATAGAGGTTATATCAGTACTGGAGCGTTATAAGAGGAGCGGCTGATATAATCACATATGATGTAATATATAGAGGTTATATCAGTACTGGAGCGTTATAAGAGGAGCGGCTGATATCATCACATATGATGTAATATATAGAGATTATATCAGTACTGGAGCGTTATAAGAGGAGCGGATGATATCATCACATATGATGTAATATATAGAGATTATATCAGTACTGGAGCGTTATAAGAGGAGCGGCTGATATCATCACATATGATGTAATATATAGAGATTATATCAGTACTGGAGCGTTATAAGAGGAGCGGCTGATATCATCACATATGATGTAATATATAGAGATTATATCAGTACTGGAGCGTTATAAGAGGAGCGGCTGATATCACATGATGTAATGTATAGAGATTATATCAGTACTGGAGCGTTATAAGAGGAGCGGCTGATATCACATATGATGTAATATACAGAGATTATATCAGTACTGGAGTGTTATAAGAGGAGCGGCTGATATCAGTAACATATGATGTAATATATAGAGATTATATCAGTACTGGAGCGTTATAAGAGGAGCGGCTGATATCATCACATATGATGTAATATATAGAGATTATATCAGTACTGGAGCGTTATATGAGGAGCAGCTGATATAATCACATATGATGTAATATATAGAGGTTATATCAGTACTGGAGCGTTATAAGAGGAGCGGCTGATATCACATATGATGTAATATATAGAGATTATATCAGTACTGGAGCGTTATAAGAGGAGCGGCTGATATCATCACATATGATGTAATATATAGAGGTTATATCAGTACTGGAGCGTTATAAGAGGAGCGGCTGATATCATCACATATGATGTAATATATAGAGATTATATCAGTACTGGAGCGTTATAAGAGGAGCGGCTGATATCACATATGATGTAATATATAGAGATTATATCAGTACTGGAGCGTTATATGAGGAGCAGCTGATATAATCACATATGATGTAATATATAGAGGTTATATCAGTACTGGAGCGTTATATGAGGAGCAGCTGATATAATCACATATGATGTAATATATAGAGATTATATCAGTACTGGAGCGTTATATGAGGAGCGGCTGATATCAGTCACATATGATGTAATATATAGAGATTATATCAGTACTGGAGTGTTATAAGAGGAGCGGCTGATATCACATATGATGTAATATATAGAGATTATATCAGTACTGGAGCGTTATAAGAGGAGCGGCTGATATCATCACATATGATGTAATATATAGAGATTATATCAGTACTGGAGCGTTATATGAGGAGCAGCTGATATAATCACATATGATGTAATATATAGAGGTTATATCAGTACTGGAGCGTTATAAGAGGAGCGGCTGATATCACATATGATGTAATATATAGAGGTTATATCAGTGCTGGAGCGTTATAAGAGGAGCGGCTGATATCAGTCACATATGATGTAATATATAGAGATTATATCAGTACTGGAGCGTTATAAGAGGAGCGGCTGATATGATCACATATGATGTAATATATAGAGATTATATCAGTGCTGGAGCGTTATAAGAGGAGCGGCTGATATCAGTCACATATGATGTAATATATAGAGATTATATCAGTACTGGAGCGTTATAAGAGGAGCGGCTGATATCATCACATATGATGTAATATATAGAGGTTATATCAGTACTGGAGCGTTATAAGAGGAGTGGCTGATATCACATATGATGTAATATATAGAGGTTATATCAGTACTGGAGCGTTATAAGAGGAGCGGCTGATATCATCACATATGATGTAATATATAGAGGTTATATCAGTACTGGAGCGTTATAAGAGGAGCGGCTGATATCATCACATATGATGTAATATATAGAGATTATATCAGTACTGGAGCGTTATAAGAGGAGCGGCTGATATCATCACATATGATGTAATATATAGAGATTATATCAGTACTGGAGCGTTATAAGAGGACGATATCAGTCACATGATGTAATGTCTGGAGGTTATATAGGGCGCAGTATTGGGGTGTAGCACGTCCTCTCTGTATTCCTCAGGTCCGGTGCTGAGCGCACACACGTGGCTTTGTGTTATGGTAGAGTTGGAGTCGTCCCCTCATCTCTTATGTGTACGGAGACGCCCACCGATCCCTCCCCCGGGTGACGTAGATTTGGGGCTGAGCTTCTGTTGTTTGGAGCTCACACCTCCCCAATAACCCTCTGCTCCTATATGTACTCTCCGCAGGGGGCTGAGATCTGGGGAGCAGGACCCCCACACTGTAGTGTCCCCTGGAGGGATCCGGGATGTGACTCCTCAGATTCCTGGGGGTCTTATAGGACATAGTTGTCGGCTGTGCAGTGTGTAATCCCAACCTGTGATACCGGCCGCACACGTGTTTGATCCCAACCTAAAATAAACAAAAAATAAACTTTAATTGGTTTAAACCTTAGGATCACATTAAGACTACAGACAAAAAATAAAAAATAAAATAAAGCTACAAAAAACATACATGCACACAGGGTGTTTTTATTTTTTTAATCTGTATATAAGGGAGAAAAAAAGTCATAATTTCTTGAAGATACTCAGAGCAAACAAACAAAAAAAACTCCTTAAGCCCAATAATGGTACAAGTGGGTGAAATAACTAACCCCCACCCCCCCCCCCCCCACACACACACAAAACGCTGTTTTTTTTTTTTTTTTTAAATTACGATGTGTGTTTTCAGCTTTTTTTCCCCCCTCTGGTGTTCCCCTTTAAGTGTCAAGATCTTTCTGCTGGCATATGTTCCAACAGAAAAATCCTGAAACTTAAAGGGGAACACCAGAGGGGGAAAAAAAAATCCCTATAGCAAACCTCTCCTGCTCTGGACAATTCCTGACACAGAGAGCACTGTGGTCAGACTGGAAAGAACTACACAACTTCCTCTGGAGCATACAGCAGCTGTTAAGTACTGTTAAGTTTTTTTTTTTTTTTTATGAAGTAGTTTACAAATCTGTATACATTTCTGGCACCAGTTGATTTTAACCATTTTTTTTCCCCATCGGAGTACCCCTTTAAGCTTCATCTAGACTACCTAATGCGGAATCTGTATGGAAACTGCAACCATGTGGTTTAAAGGGGTACTCCGGTGCTGAGCGTTCGGAACAAATAGTTCCCAAAGCCTAGAGCCTGCGTCAGGGTGCATGACATCACAGCCCCGCCCCCTCGTGATGTCATGCGCTGCCCCTCAATGTAAGTCTATGGTAGGGAGCGTGGCAGTCGCCACGCCCCCTCCCATAGACTTACATTGAGGGGACGGGGTGTGATGTCTCAATGGGTGGGGCCGTGACATCACGAGCCCAGACGCCAGCTCTTAGCTTTGGGAACTATTTGTTTCGAACGCTCAACAACGGAGTACCCCTTTTTAAAGGGGTTACCCACAGGATATGGGATAAGTGTAGGGTCACAAGGGGTCTTACTGAATGTTCTTGTGTTTGGCAGGGGTTCCAGGGGTTGGACCCCCTCCGATCAGCTTGTTAGCCCCTATTTCAGAGTTTCCAAACCAGGGTTCCTCCAGCTGTTGGAAAACTACCACTCCCAGCATGCCCGGACAGCCAAAGGCTGTCCGGGCATGCTGGGAATGGTAGTTTTGCAACATCTGCAGGGCCACAGTTTGGAAACCACTGCGTTAGTTCTAATTGTAATACACCTAACTACCTGTAGGTGTCCAGTGTAAACCGCACCACCTAGAGGCAGTGATGTAGTACTGCACCCCAAAAAATGTAAAGGGGTACTCCACTGGAAAAAAAAAACATTTTTTATCAACTGATGCCAGGAAGTTAAAAATATTTGTAAATTACTTCTATTTAAAAAATCTTAATCCTTCCAGTACTCATCAGCTGCTGTATGCTCCAGAGGAAGTTATTTTCGAATTTCCTTTCTGTCTGAGCACAGTGCTCTCTGCTGACACCTCTGTCCATTTTAGGAACTGTCCAGAGTAGGAGCAAATCCCCATAGCAAACTTATCCTGCTGTGGACAGTTCCGGACATGGACAGAGGTGTCAGACAGAAAGGAAATTCAAAAAAAATAATTTTCTCTGGAGCATACAGCAGCTGATAAGTACAGGAAGGATTAAGATTTTTTTAAATAAAAGTAATTTACAGATCTGTTTTAACTTTCTGGCATCAGTTGATTTAGAAAAAAAAATAAATGTTTTTTTCCAGTGGAGTACCCCTTTAAGCAGAAACCACCACTACGTCAACTAATTGCCTTCGGCTGTCCGGGCATGCTGGGAGTTGTAGTTTTGCAATAGCTGGAGGCACCCTGGTTGGGAAACACTACTGTGCTATTCTATGGATAGAAGCATACCAAGGTGAGATGGGAATACCCCTTTAATATTTGGGTCCTTCCATTCATGCTACGAAAACAATTGCAAACTGCGCCCCACCTCCTGGAGGACCAAACACGTCTATATATTTACTGAAGGATTTCCAAGAATGTGTAATGCCTCAGATCTCCTGTGGGGGGAGCCGAACACGTGGTGGTTCTGTTTACACAGACATCAGCTGATCTCAGCAAAACCACCTTGTCCAAAGCGGAGAACCTCTTTATTTATTTTTTATATTGATGTGATTTCTTTTTTTCCCCTTCCTGGCCACTAGGGGGGGCTGTCTCGTTGCTCCCGGAGTCAGGTTGAGTTAATGGCTGGATGGAGCTACTACAGCCACGTTCTTTATTACAGCACAAATTGCATTGGGACGCTGCCAGCTATGGGATGTGACTGGCACAGCCATGAATCAGAAGGTGGCATCACCATCCGGGCGTGACGAGTCTCCAGACTACGGGCGACTGATCATGTTATGGATGTGCTCCCAGTCTGTACCCTCCCCTCCTCGCCCATCCTGGGGTATTGCCACCCTATTCCATCATCTCTCGCCCTCCCCTCCGGCTCTCGCCCTGTTTTGTGTTCTGCACTCATTACGGCGCGGCCATCAGGGAGATCCCAGGTGCGGCGCGGCAGCTGCAGGGCTGATTATAGGGGAGAGATGGGACCTGTAGAGCTCCCAGACCCTCCGAATTCTCTCATCAGCAGTCCTGTCACACGGGGCCCCGGAGTAGGAAAAACAACCGCACGACCGCCCATCACCCGGCGCTGCCACCGCTCCGCGTTAACTCCTCACTGACGTCTATGCCTGCTGCTGGGTTCTGGGGGATTCCGGCCCCTGGTTTTATTGTATAGTTTGATGTAACAACAAGGTGGGGGGGGGGGGGGCAGTTTTCATCCTGATTTTTCACAATCGGGTGAGAATTGTTCCCTTAGTGGCTTCAGAAGCCGGTTTAGGTGAAGGATCAGCGATCGGCTCGGTGTGGCTTCCCCTGGAGTGGACAGAGCGCGGATTCCTCACACTGGGAGATCTGAGAGTGTATGTGGTTCTGTGACGCTCCTTCAGGCCACCATGTTACATCAATGGTTGCAGAGACTTCTAGGTTGTAGGGTCTTTCATAGTCTTCCACGGTTGTGGGGTCTCTCAGGGTCTTTCATGGTTGTGGGGTCTCTCAGGGTCTTTCATGGTTGTGGGGTCTTTCATAGTCTTCCACGGTTGTGGGGTCTCTCAGGGTCTTTCATGGTTGTGGGGTCTCTCAGGGTCTTCCATGGGTGTGGGGTCTCTCAGGGTCTTTCATGGTTGTGGGGTCTCTTAGGGTCTTTCATGGTTGTGGGGTCTCTCAGGGTCTTTCATGGTTGTGGGGTCTCTCAGGGTCTTTCATGGTTGTGGGGTCTCTTAGGGTCTTTCATGGTTGTGGGGTCTCTCAGGGTCTTTCATGGTTGTGGGGTCTCTTAGGGTCTTTCATGGGTGTGGGGTCTCTCAGGGTCTTTCATGGTTGTGGGGTCTCTCAGGGTCTTTCATGGTTGTGGGGTCTCTCAGGGTCTTTCATGGTTGTGGGGTCTCTCAGGGTCTTCCATGGGTGTGGGGTCTCTTAGGGTCTTTCATGGTTTTGGGGTCTCTCAGGGTCTTCCATGGGTGTGGGGTCTCTTAGGGTTTTTCATGGTTGTGGGGTCTCTCAGGGTCTTTCATGGGTGTGGGGTCTCTCAGGGTCTTTCATGGTTGTGGGGTCTCTCAGGGTCTTTCATGGTTGTGGGGTCTCTCAGGGTCTTCCATGGTTGTGGGGTCTCTTAGGGTCTTTCATGGTTTTGGGGTCTCTCAGGGTCTTCCATGGGTGTGGGGTCTCTTAGGGTCTTTCATGGTTGTGGGGTCTCTCAGGGTCTTTCATGGTTGTGGGGTCTCTCAGGGTCTTCCATGGTTGTGGGGTCTCTTAGGCAGGGATGTGCACACATTTGACAAGAAAGGGCTCTTGAGCCCCTGCTTTGACACTGGGCAGTGGGGCATCATTATGTGGGCATTTAAATAAATATGAGAAGTGGCCTTTTTTATTTATTTATTTATTTTTTTACTTCAGGCCCTGCCCCTTAAAATGTCTGTGCATGGCCCTGCTCTCAGGATCTTCCATGGTTGTGGGGTTTCTCAGGGTATTTCATGATTGTGGGGTCTCTCGGGGTCTTCCATGGTTGGGGGGTCTCTCGGGGTCTTCCATGGTTGGGGGGTCTCTCGGGGTCTTCCATGGTTGGGGGGTCTCTCGGGGTCTTCCATGGTTGGGGGGCTCTTCCATGGTTGGGGGGGGTCTTCCATGGTTGGGGGGGGTCTTCCATGGTTGGGGGGGGGGGTCTTCATGGTTGGGGGGGGGTCTCTCGGGGTCTTTTATGGTTGTGGGGGTCTTTCACGGTTGTGGGGGTCTTTTGGGGTCTTGTACAGTTGTAGGGGAAATATACAAGTATTGGATGGTTTTGCACACATTGGTGGCTCTGGAGATGTGGACTGAAAGTTCAGTTGTGAAATTGGACATAAAGTTGGAAAGTTCTTGGATATTGACACTCGTGCCGAGTCTACAGTGACGAACTTGGTTTAGGTCAGTGGTCTTCAAACTGTGGACCTCCATCTGTTACAAAACTATAGCTCCCAGCATGCTCAGACAGACAGCGGGTGGAGGGGCACTTTTTGGAGACCACTGGTTGAAGTGGACTGTACTTTAGTAGAAGTTATGGTTGGATACCGTTTGTGCCGTATCATGCGATACAGTGGCCATGTCACCTACAGTTTCTATCTTGGGGTTTCTGAGAGGTTTGCCATGTGCACGAGGCCACTTTCTTCTATGAACAGCGCCACTTTTCTCTGTGGTCGTAGTCAGTTACTGCAGTCCTGTACAGATGAATACCAGACACAGGAGAGTGACGCCATGTCTGGAGGGACATTTATCTTATCTTAAAGCTTCTCTGTCTGCATTGAGACTGATGAGAGAATCGTGACTCTTCTCCTCCACAGACTTCATAGTCTCCAGGGTTTACTGATGGCACATTGGGGTCTGTAAATTTACCGTCCAGAATAAGTTATCCCGAGGGCTGCCCTCCATCTGTATATGCTTGGAGAAGGATAAAAAACACAGGGGGCGCTCCCTGATGAGGGGTATCTGCTGGTGTGCGCCCTTCACCACACCACAGTGAGATACCCACCTTGTACAACCGATTATTGGTTGGTGCGGCGATCAGCACGGGTTGGGTCAATGGCGATGGTTGGCTGCTGCACTCCTACCGGTATCGGACCCCAATAATGGGGGGGACTGATAGTTACCATCGGTCCTCCATCTGTATAGGGAATGGGCTTCCAGTGTTATCCAGGAATTAGAATAACACATGCAGCGCCACAACTGCCCCTCAGGATGTGTTTGGTATTGCAGCTCAGTCTCATTCACTTTAGTAGAACCAATGGTTGGTCATTATTTTTCTAGATGGCAGCCATGTTTTGTTTTTTGCCCCTATGTCTCCTTCTGTTTTTGGCTGAACTTTTTTGGGACTCTTGGGAGACTCTTCTGCTCTGGGGCGGGCGGAGAGGGGGGTTGTTAGTGGCATTGGACTGGAATACACTATGGGGGAGACTTATCAAAACCTTCCCAGAGGAAAAGTTGCAGATTTTCCCATAGCAACCAATCAGATCTCCTCTTTAATTTTTTGGCACTAAAGGTTTGGCACTAGTAAATAGCCATGGGTGTGTCATTAGACTGGGCACAGGGGGCATCATTAGATGGGATGGGCCCTGGGGGGGTGGCATTAGGCGGGACGGGCCCTGGGGGGGGTTGGCATTAGGCGGGACGGGCCCAGGGGGGGAGGTGAGGTTGGCATTTGGTGGCACCGGCTTTGGTGGGAGGAGGTTGGCATTTGGTGGCACCGGCTCTGGGAGGAGGTTGGCATTTGGTGGCACCGGCTCTGGTGGGAGGAGGTTGGCATTTGGTGGCACCGGCTCTGGTGGGAGTCATTATGTGATGGGCGTTGGGGTTGATCTCATAGAATTAATGGGGTACTCAAGCCCAAACCATCTATCTGCTCCTTGCAGTCCCAGCAGTCAGGCAGCGGCATTCTCTCCCCGGTGCACAGCTCATAGATGTTTTTGGCTAGAGTGCCCCTTTTTTTAATAAGCTCATATTTTTATCCAGTCTCCATACAATATTCAGGGCGGCCATAGACCCCAGCGAGGTCACATATTTTCTCAGCTGCCCCAGGGACCACCACATCTACTGTTCTGCCACTCGGTGGTCCGGCCTCGCGTCTCCCTGTCATGGTGCTGGCCTTTGTTGTTGGGGGAGGAGGAGGATGCCCGGCAGGGGGGCTGGGGGGTCTCTGTTGTAAACACCCCAGCCCCCCTGGGTCTATTGGCTTTTGATATGTCAACTAGATTCTTTCATGGAGCCTGCGGAGGGTTTAACCTGTTTCTTCCCTGAGGGGAGCAAACTGTGGGGCATCCATGATGAAAGTGACCCCTAACAATGCTGAATAGATCAGTGTCTTCCAAGTGGTGTGCCTCTAGCTGTTGCAAAACTACAACTCCCAGCATGCCCGGACAGCCTAAGGCTGTCCGGGCATGCTGGGAGTTGTAGTTCTGCAATGGCTGCAGCCCCTGGTTGGTAAAGGGCATAGCTTTAGTGCCCCCCCCCCCAGCCTGTTGCTCTCCAGCTGTTGCAAAACTACAACTCCCATCATGCATTGACATCTTTCTACTGTTAGTGGGGGGCGGGGGGGGGGGCGGAGCTGTGAGGTTTTATGTCAGGGGCCCCCAGGAAATCTGGAAGGATTCTGGGAATTTGTCTTTGGCCAGGTCAAAAGTTCAGCAGGACATCAGCATTCGGTGGAGGGGATGTAAATTCCCATACAGGAGGGTCCGCAGGCTGCTCCCCTTTCCTTTATTTAGGGGGCAGTCCCACCAGAATTGTGGCCAACACAAATCACCCCGTGTCAGGGAGAGCCGGCGCCTCATGACCGCGTACTTCGGCCTCACATTTTGTCGTTTATATTGCATTGTTTTCCTTTTATATTTTATTTAAAAAAATATATAAAAAATAAAATTATATATATATATTAATAATAATTAATTTAACAAATTCTATGCGTGAATACACGGTTTCTGTATGCTCACTGGAAATATCTCTGCTTGCTTTTTGTTCTTGCTTTAGATGTCGCCCTGTGTAAAATGCAGCAAACGGCGCGTTTGTCGGCTGATCAATTCTTATTGCGAAGAAAAAAATAAATAAAAAAACGCCACTCTTGATCATAGGTTATGTTTAGTACTGCAGCTCAGTCCCATTCACTTCAATGGAGCCAAACCGCAATACCAGGCACAACCTGTGCACAGGAGTGGCGCTGCTTTTTGCAAGAAAAAAAAAAAAACAAACAGCACGTTTACAGCGCGGCTCAGTCTGTCCGATTGCAGTTGTATTATCCACCTGACGTCGTGGCCACACCTCTTGTGCTGTCATGCCACGCCCCCTCAATTCAAGTCTATGGGAGGGGCGTGTCACGCCCCTCCCATAGACTTGCATTGAGGGGGCGTGGCTGTGACGTGATCCACCGCGATCAGAGTACCCCCTTTTAATAGCTGCGAAAAATTCAAACCCTTTGGGGGGGGGGGGGGGGGGTAGTAGTTGTTGTTGCATCAGGACCACTTTGTGGTATAGAAAAGCCCAAAAGAACAGAACCACCGTGTAGGTTTTGGCATTTTGCCCCATCGAGTATTTTAGTGAGTTTTTCTTTTTTGCACTTGTTGCAGAACTACAACTCCCAGCATGCTATGAGTTACATCTGGAGAAGCCAATGGTTGGCCGTATGGTCTTGTATTCTCATCCCCTTATTTGGTGGCAGATGGGCAGACACTTGTTCCTTGGGCCGGTACGAGGGGGCTTAGGCTTGAGCGATGTCACTGATGCCCTGTTGTGTCCGCGTCTGTCGTTGGAGCGCGATCCCCCTTCTCTCCTGTCTCTCGTCCATTGTCTGCCTCACCCCAAGACGACTGTGCGCACGTCTCCGGCGCCCGGCAGGGCCCTGGGCCGCTCTTAAAGGCTTTTTCTTTTATCAGCCCTTTCCTTTCATGGAGTGTTTGTTTAATTCTGCTGCATGAGGGGCTTCTGCATGTGCATGCATAATGGGGATGGGGGTCCTCGAATGTCCCCCCCCCCCCTGCTGCCATCCTGTCTGCCACCCTGTCTAAAGTCACCGCAGCAGAAGTAAGAGGACTCTGTAGCTGCGGTGACAGCTGGGACTTTTAACCCCTTACACGCTGCAGAGCCCTGCGCCCATCTCAAGCCTTTTGTGCCCTCCAATGGTTCTGCTTGGTCCGCTGCAGCGGGGGATTCACTGGTCACTGCGAGGATCCAGAATAAGTCACTTGGATTTGCTTTGAAACATCCAATTTTCTTTAATTGTGTTTTAATCACTTCCCATTCACTGACAGCAAACATCTATAGTGTCTAGCTTCACATACTGTAAACCCATAAAGACCTGTACTTTGGTTTGGCTACAACTGTATCCAGTCTAGACAAAGCTGAACAATCCCGGACTGATACATTGTAGCAAAAAATCAGGACAGGAGGAAGATTTGTGATGCAGGGGTTTTATAACCCATCTGTGATCAGCCTGATCTCTATGGGTCACATATACAGGGGTCCCTCAAGTAAACCATTGTATGTTGAAACCATTGTATGTTGAGACCAGAACTCTATGGAAACCTGGTAATTGGTTCTAAAGGCACCAAAATGTCATCCAAAAAATAGGAAAAAGTGAGAATTAAATAAAAATAAGTTGATAACTAATATAAATAAAGCAAATTCTTACATATAAAAGTAATAAAGATCTGCTGGGAGCTGTAAATCACTGTCTATGTCAGTGCTTCCCAAGCAGGGTGCCCCCAGCTGTTGCAAAACTACAACTCCCAGCATGCCCGGACAGCCGAAGGCTGTCCGGGCATGCTGGAAGTTGTAGGTTTTGCAACAGCTGGGGGCACCCTGCTTGGGAAGCACTGGTCTATGTAAAGGTCAGGAGCTTCTTCGGGGTCCTGTACAGTACCCAGTGTCCTAAAAAAATAAGTAACATGGAGCCGCCCTCACCTGGTGTCCAAATGAGCAGCTAATCCTGGCACAGGTAAAGAGTAGTACAGAACATGTAATACCTCCCTGTACTGTAGGGGGTGGTATCAGACATCAGTCAGTGCATACGCTTCAGTAATACAGGTAAAGAGTACAGAACATGTAATACCTCCCTGTACTGTAGGGGGTGGTATCAGACATCAGTCAGTGCATACACTTCAGTAATACAGGTAAAGAGTACAGAACATGTAATACCTCCCTGTAACTGTAGGGGGTGGTATCAGACATCAGTCAGTGCATACGCTTCAGTAATACAGGTAAAGAGTACAGAACATGTAATACCTCCCTGTACTGTAGGGGGTGGTATCAGACATCAGTCAGTGCATACGCTTCAAGTAATACAGGTAAATAGTACAGAAATTGTAATACCTCCCTGTACTGTAGGGGGCGCTACCAGACACCAGGTAGTGCATGCACTTCAGTAATACAGGAGTTTTACCAGTGTATGCCCATTCTGATTGGTCAGTTCATTGACACGTTTCACAGATCTGGCCTGTCTGTCAGCATTGTATGTTGAGTCCTGGTTTCAACTTACAATGGTCCAGAAAAGACTATATATCACTGTATATATATTTACTAGGATAGATCTGTGTTCATAGGATAGAAGGTTGGATACATTGAAGACATTGGGCTGATCCGGTGACTTTTTCCCCTCAGGAGTTGGAGGACGCTTTGTATCGCGATGATGTGGAGTTCCTCAGTGACCTCCTGTCCTGTCTCCTGCAGGGCTGCTATCAGCGACATGATATCACGTGAGTGCGCCGGGGTCTTTGTGTGTTGTGTTCAACCGTCGCCTCCTCCATGATATCTTACATGATGTCTCTTTACTTCTCAGGCCTCAGACCTTCCACATATACCTGGAGGACATCATCAGCTACCGCTGGGAACTAGATGAGGGAAACCCAACCCACTCAAGGGGGCATCATACCACCAGCTGCCCCTGTGCACCCGGCTGGAGATCCTGCATCGGCTGTGTGACTAACAGGCTGGACGCCGTTGATGTCTTCGACCTCCTTAAGGTGCAACATCTCAAGTGTTCACACACACCCCCCCCCAACATCTCCTAGTGTCATGTTCCCCCCCCCCCCAACATCTCCTAGTGTCCTGTGTCCCCCCCCCCCAACATCTCCTAGTGTCCTGTGTCCCCCCCCCCCAACATCTCCTAGTGTCCTGTGTCCCCCCCAACATCTCCTAGTGTCCTGTGTCCCCCCCCAACATCTCCTAGTGTCCTGTGTCCCCCCCCAACATCTCCTAGTGTCCTGTGTCCCCCCCCCAACATCTCCTAGTGTCCTGTGTCCCCCCCCAACATCTCCTAGTGTCGTGTGTCCCCCCCAACATCTCCTAGTGTCGTGTGTCCCCCCCCCAACATCTCCTAGTGTCGTGTGTCCCCCCCCCAACATCTCCTAGTGTCGTGTGTCCCCCCCCCCCAACATCTCCTAGTGTCGTGTGTCCCCCCCCCAACATCTCCTAGTGTCGTGTGTCCCCCCCCAACATCTCCTAGTGTCGTGTGTCCCCCCCCAACATCTCCGTAGTGTCGTGTGTCCCCCCCCAACATCTCCTAGTGTCGTGTGTCCCCCCCCCAACATCTCCTAGTGTCGTGTGTCCCCCCCCAACATCTCCTAGTGTCCTGTGTCCCCCCCAACATCTCCTAGTGTCCTGTCCCCCCCAACATCTCCTAGTGTCCTGTCCTGTCCCCCCCCAACATTTCCTAGTGTCCTGTCCCCCCCCCAACATTTCCTAGTGTCCTGTTCCCCCCCCCAACATCTCCTAGTGTCCTGTCCCCCCCAACATCTCCTAGTGTCCTGTCCTGTCCCCCCCAACATCTCCTAGTGTCCTGTCCCCCCCCAACATCTCCTAGTGTCCTGTCCCCCCCCAACATCTCCTAGTGTCCTGTCCCCCCCCCCAACATCTCCTAGTGTCCTGTCCCCCCCCCCCAACATCTCCTAGTGTCCTGTCCCCCCCACAACATCTCCTAGTGTCCTGTCCCCCCCCAACATCTCCTAGTGTTCCTGTCCCCCCCCCAACATCTCCTAGTGTCCTGTCCCCCCCCAACATCTCCTAGTGTCCTGTCCCCCCCCAACATCTCCTAGTGTCCTGTCCTGTCCCACCCCCAACATCTCCTAGTGTCCTGTCCTGTCCCCCCCCAACATCTCCTAGTGTCCTGTCCTGTCCCCCCCCCAACATCTCCTAGTGTCCTGTCCTGTCCCCCCCCAACATCTCCTAGTGTCCTGTCCTGTCCCCCCCCAACATCTCCTAGTGTCCCCCCCAACATCTCCTAGTGTCCCCCCCAACATCTCCTAGTGTCCCCCCCCAACATCTCCTAGTGTCCTGTTCCCCCCCCCCCAACATGTCCTAGTGTCTCCCCCCCCCC